>NW_007250304.1:60140-82094 GCF_000164805.1 Carlito syrichta
CACGGGCTCAGGCCATCCACTCACCTCAGCCTCCCAAAGGCGCGGGATTATAGGCTGAGCCACCGAGCCCAGCTACAGTTCAGTTTCTAACAGTGTTCTATAAATGTCTGTTGGTGTGTCAGTTGGTAGATGGGGAAATCTCTACTGACTGGTGTTGGAATGACTGAATCAGTGATTTTTGGCGCTGTGCTGGAAGGAAGGGCAGAGGGCCCTGAACAGAGCAGGAAGCTTGTTGGCCCCCTTGAGCACCTCCGAATCCAGAAGGACCCTGTGCCTTCAGTCCAAAGTCCGGCATCTCTGTTGCCTCATGGCTGCATGAGCAAGCGTGCGACCAGTGAGGTCGTCAGCAAGTGTTCCATCCCAGGCAGATCGGCTGACTTCCTTCTGAAAAGGGCTATTCCATAGGCACAGCCTGTAGGTACTGGGTGTGGACCCAAGCACTCTCATGGTGGACGTTGGCATAAACGTGGGCTACACATGCATGCAAGAAAGATGAACAGGAAGAGGGAAAGCAGTGCTTCCTCCATTCCTGGTGGGTCAGTGACTGAGGGCAGTCATGGGGGCAACATCAAAGAGAAAATGTTTGTAATGTGGAATTGCAGGACTCCCCCCCCATCAGGCCTGTCAGACACATAATAACATCCTATGACTCTTGTAGACATCACAAATTTTATCTGATAATAATTTTTATTTATTTATTTGTTTATTTTTGAGTTGGAGTTTCACTCCACCACCCAGGCTTGCAGTGGCACACTCCTAGCCACCCCAGCACTGACCTGCTGAACTCAGGCGATCCTTCGGCCTCAGCCTTCCAAGTAGCAGAACTACAGGTGTGTGCTACCACACCCACCTAATTTTTTTATTGATTTATTGTAGAGGTGAGGTTTCACCAGGTTCTCCAGGCTGATCTCAAACCCATGGGCTCAGGCAGTCCTCTCACTCCAGCCTCCCAAAGTGCTGGGATGACAGGCTTGAGACACTGTGCCTTGCCGATAATTTGCATTTATCAATTCTCTCATTTTCCAACCCACTCCAGGGTCATGGGTGGCCAGAGCCTGTTCCAGCACCTCGGGGGCAAGGTAGGAACCGGCCCTGGACAGACCCCACCCTACCGCAGGGCTGCTTGCACCCATGCCTGCCTGCCCACACCCACCAGCACCCACCCACACCCACCCGCACTCTCCAACCCCGCTCTCACTGGGACCACATGGACTCGCCACACTGGGCCCCCCAGCTCACCTCCCGGGCACGGCCTGGGCTGTGGGAGGGAGATAGAGGACCCCGAGGACACCCCCATGGACACAGGAGAATGTGACAGCTTTGCAGACAGCAGCCCCAGCAGGGATGGGCTTTTTTCTCATCCACATCACAGTGAGGTAGTGTTGAACGGAACAACAGAGTTTGAGAACCTGCTGTATGTGTCTCTTAGAGGAAATTTGGAGAATAAAAAAGAAAGGAAACCACCCATAAAGTTGCTTTATATTTTAATGATTTGCTTCAAGCTTTTCTTTTGCATAGTTGAGTTGTGGGCATTTCCAGAACTTTTCCTTAGATACACATGCACTCTCCCACACTTACACATAGTATTTTCAAAATAATTTCAGTGTCTGTGATATTCCACCCACAGGATGCATACAGTGGATAGCCAATGTATTCCACTTGATTAAAAAAAATTTTAGAGGAAGGGTCTGGCTCCATCACCTGAGCTGTGGTGGAGTGGTGCCATCGTAGCTACTGCAGCCTTGAACTCCTTGTCGCTAGATCCTCCGACCTCAGCCTCCCAAAGCATCAGGATTACAAGTGTGAGCCGCTGTGCCTAGCCTTGATTTTAATCTGGAAAAAGTCTCCTTTGGTAAGCAGTGCACATCGGCGGGGAAAAGTCAACCTGCTTTATCTCAGAGTTCACTCACAGCACTGTGCGCTTCATTAAGGCAGTCTTGGCATGCTCAAAAGAACTTGTGGTTCAGCTCGTCGGAGGTTCCTCAGACGGCAAGTGTTCTTTACTGCAGACATTAGATAATTCACGCTTGGTTAGTTGACAAACCCATTTTTCCCTTTTCTCTCTAATCCGTGAGAGTTTCCTGATGAGATGTGTCACAAGGACACCCTGGGTCCCCGCGAGGGCTTGCTTCAGCACCGTCTGTGGCCACGACTTCCCCTCTGAGCGACGCCGTCGTGGCCGTGGCTGGACCGGCCTGGGCCTTCCCCTGCCTCCTCAGTCGTCCGCTCCTCACACCCCGAGCTGCCAAATGCAGGTTTTCTAGCAACTCACGTTTTTCTGGTTCGTACTGGCTTCAATGTCCTAGTCTCTCTGGGGAAAACATTGGTAAGAAACTCCAAAAAGCTTCGTTCTCCATGGATGCACGGTGCAGTTTTTATTGAATGCTGACACGAGTTGCCGGCCTCGGTATCTTCATATTTTATTATATTCAATTCTAACCCTATGAATTACGTTTTAAAATAAAATACAAACCTGAGGGTCATGGTGTGGAATGGAAAGAATACTCCTTGAGCACAAACCAAGTCTGATTTCTGTGCTACACACAGAATATTGGGTATTTTACTTAATCCCAAGGTTAAATTGCTACCACATGAAGCAATGACTTCATAAGTTAAGAACTGGGCCAGTTAGAAGGCCAGACTCCACCAGCATGCACGCTACTTATGTAGTTAATCCTCACTTGTACCACACTCCTAAAATAAAATAAAACTTAAAAAACAATTAAGAATTGCAGACAGAACAGGGTTTGATGCAGCTTTTCATTCTCCCAGCCCATGTCCCTCTTCAGCTTGGCAGGCAGCTGATGGCATGCCCAACTAATACAGGATCCAAGATCTTAAAAAGGAAGAGCTGTACATAGTCCTTTTTTGTTTTAATAGAGATAGGGTCTCGCTGTGTTGCCCAGGCTGGTCTTAGACCCCCTGTTCTTGACCTTGTGTACTCGAGTGATCCTCCTGTCTCAGCCTCCTGTGTCACCGGGCCTGCAGGCACCTGGCTGAATATTTCTTAAAGCAATGAAAAGTCAAACACTTTTAAGTGTAAAAACACTTCTGGGCAACTAAGAAAACAGTATACATCTTGCTTCTTCCTGTAGATGCCTTTTCTTAGTGAATTTTTGCTTGGCCCCAATCCCTTTAAACTCATCCCAGGATTTAGAGAAATGCTCTTGTCTCCTTTGGCTGCTCTTGTTTTGAGCCTCCAACAGCAGGCCTGGCTCAGCCTCCACTACAAAATGGCCTCCATCTGACTGGCTGGGCTGGATCTTCACTGCATGAGGTGGCCACATCTGCAGCCATTTCCCTCCCCCCGGCCTGGGACCCACTCTCAGTGAGACTCTGAGCCAACCAAGAGGTTCTTGGCTAATCCTTTGCTCAAGCTGGTGCTGCAAACTCCCCTCACACCTGGTTCTGATTCTGTGAAGAAACCCCCAGGTTCCACAGCATGCTTGCAGCTCGATGTTCAGCAGGCTGTGTGTAATTCAGAACATGGACAGTTCTGCAGTGCTTGTTTTATGGGGAAAAGTAAACGTAGGGATTTCCGTGGTGCAGCCTTTAGTCCAGAGGCAACAGGCACTTTGCCTAAGGGTATCAGTCCTGTCCACCGTGGGTTAGACACTGGCCCTTCTTGAGCAAATGGCAAAGTGTGGCACTCTGTGTTAAAAGAAAGGACTGAGGCTGCAGACACCTGGAGGGCAGCAGTGGTTCTAAACTATGTCTATGTCATCTGCAAATGACCCACAGGGAGTCTGTCCCAGTGGCGGTGAGACAGGAGCGGAGGGAGCTCGAGAGCGCCACTGTCTGGGGCTGCATGTGAACAGCAGGCCTGGCTCCTGCCCGGAGGTGACACTCAGAGCAGGTTGGCTCTTCGCCTTTGGTCTCGCCAGTCAGAAAGTATTTGTGCAGAAGTCACATGCTATCCTGAGTGCAAGTTCTGCGGTCAGTGTGAAATCTCATGTGATGGAAGTCTCTTCTGAAAGTCCCTCATGCCTCCCCAAAACGTAGTCCTCTGGTGTTTCTTCCGCGGCTTCCTCGGGTCACCATGCTGCTCAGCTGAATTCCAGGCCTGGCCCAGGGTGGTGTGTGTAGAGCCCCCAGAAGATGGACTTAGAGTCTACAACACTGAGCGGTCTTTCACAGAAACAAAGAACCGAGTATCACGTGTTCTCATGCATAAGCGGACCTTGAACAACTATTGTAACAGTAAGAAAAAGGATTGGCAGCAGCAGGAAACTGCAGTGGGGTGGGGGGGCGGGGAGGTGGGAGTGACAGTAGTGGGAATCTGCCTGGGGAAGGAGGACACACCTCATCAGCAAGGGTACCTGCATAATGAATAATTGCATGTGTAACCCTGAGTTGTACCCCACATCATTAAAACAAAAACTTGAAAAGTTAAGAGCCCCCAGGAGCACACTCGCCCCAATCTGTGCCCCAAACCACGAGAGAAAGGAGACTCAGTTGGCCCCAGACATGGACTCTTGGCCCTTCCTGCTCAGGGGCATCTGCGTGCCCACAGGGACACTGGAGGGGACTTCATGTCGCATTCACACACTTTTCTTTTTTTTGAGTCGGAGTTTCCCTCTTTTGCCCAGGCTACAGTGCAGTGGCACATGCACAGCCACTGCAGCCTTGAACAGCTGGGCTCAGGCGCTCCTTCTGTCTCAGCCTTCCAAGTAGCTGGAACCACAGGCATGCGCCATCACACCCAGCTAATTTTTTGATTTTCTGTAGAGATGAGATCTCATGAAAGTTACTCAGGTTATTCTTGAACCCATGGACTCAGGCAGTCCCCTCACCTTGGCCTCCCAAAGTGCTGGGATTACAGGCCTGAGTCACTGTGCCCAGCCTTCACACTCTTTCCCCTCACACTTCCTGTTCTTTTTGGTGGAGTGAGCATAGCTGAGTCTGCATACGTTAAAGGCGTGTTGCTCAGCACTGCACACTCATCTGATGCACAGCTCTGGGTACTCTTAACTAACCTCACACTGCCTTTGGAAAGGAGATGGTGAAGGGAAGGGTCTCGTGGACTCCTTAGATTCCAGATCAGAAAAATGACAGCGAGTCATCCATTTGGGGCTGCCATGGGTGATATGCCTGGTGGAGAAATAGCCTTCATTCTGATGGTTTCTCCTGTGCTCTCTTCCTCTCTGTCTCCTGCTGTCTCTCCAGGCTGACCCATTCAGGTCCACAGAAGGGATCCCCCTAGGCGGGCATAGATCTGCCTTTTGCAACTCAGACTGACACCAGGCAAGGGATTGAAACACATCTCTTCAGGGCGGAGGCAGCAGCAAGGATGTCTTCCACTGGACAGAGAGCATCACGCAGGGCTGCCACACCTCTGCAGAACGCGTTGCCAAAGTCGCCACTGGTGAGTGCCATCAGCCAACCTTCACAACATAAAAGGGAGTGGCAAGACAGCCAGTGCAGATGTGGTAGCAGCCCAGGAATTTCCTGAAATGCTCTGAGACATTCTTGATAAAGGTGCATATTTTCCCAAGCAGGTTTTTATGTGGTTGAGATGGGACTGTCCTGGAAGTGGATGCCAGTCCAAAGTTACATCAGTAAGGAGGAAAAATTGATGCCAGGCTATAAAGCAGCAAAGGAAAGGCTAACCCTGTTGTTTGGTGGCAATGCTTCTGGTGCTATAAGCTGAAGCCTCTTAGGCTATCATTCAGAGAACCCAAGGGCCCTGAAAGACGTGGCCAAGGGCTCTCTTCTCTGCCTGTTGTGTGGAGGACTCACCCCAAAGCCTGGGTTACACAGGCCATTTTCTAGGACTTGTTTTTATACCACTTCATCCCATAGGTAGAGAAACATTGGTTGGAGAAGGATGTCTCATTCAACTTACTTTTGCTGCTCCACAATGCTCCAGGCCACCCCATGCTTGGACAGCTTTAATCCCAATGTCCAAGTAATGTACCTGCCACCAAGTATTCCGTTGCACATCTTACCTACAGACTAGGGAATTACAGCAACTTTCAAGAAATATTCTTTGTTTCACACTTTCCATCAGGCAGAAAAGGCAAGGAACGAATCAGGAACAACCTTGCAACAATTCTGGAAGGAAAATAACATCTACAAGGCCACGAAAAAGCATTGACTTTGTTTGGTGTGAGGTTCCGGCTGCCGCCAGGGATGGGATTTGGAAGACCCTTTGCCTGCCATTTGTTCACGATTTTCGTGGATTTGAGAAGATGGCTGAGGAGACCAAAGAGATCTTCAGCAGCAAAGTGGCCTTCAAGGAGAAACTGGAGCTCGAGCTGCAAGAGGACGACATCACCGAACTCCCGCCATGCAACACAAGGCACTCCCTCACGAAGACCTGATGGAACTGGAGGCCCAGAGTAAGGATGAGGAGGAAGAAGAGACGAGAGGAAGAAGAGGGCCTGAAGACCCGAAGAGATGCTCGACTCAGAAAATGGCAGGGGCTTCTTTATTTGAGGAGGCGACTTGTTTGAGGCACAGGACCCGAAGGCAAAACAGCGCGTGAAGGTTGCAGCAGTCATTCAGAATGCCATCCAGTGCTACCATGTCATCTGCGATGAGGAGAAAAGAGCCACGACCCAGACGTCACTGGATCATTTTTCAGTGTGTAGGTAGAAGAAGTGAATCCAGCAAAGAACCAGAACCTGTGCCATCAGCGTCAGGCAGGAGTGACGCTGCAGCGGGCCCTCCGTCTCCTGTTGCTGATGCTCCTTCGGCCCTGCCGTCCCCCGCCCCCTCTTCCTCCTGCCGTCAGTGACTCCTCATGCCTGCTCACTCGATGCCTGCTCACTCGATGCCAGCCCCGGGCTGCCCGCTGTTGCACTGCGCTGTGGTGCTGTGCTTTTCAGGGTGCTGCACTGGAAGGTTAAACGTGTTTTCTTTACTTTTCGTGTTTGCTTTTATGTATCATGTGTGTGAAAAGTGTTATAAACCTATTATTGTGTAGCCTGTTGTGTTAGTTGGGTACCTAGACCAACTTTGTTGGACTTATGAATGTACTTTCGGAACGGAACTCAGTTGAATGTAGGAGACTTACTGTAATGATGGATATGGACAGATAATAGGTATCAAAAGACATACTTATATAAATGTATAAATATAGAAAATTTATAATTTTTAATTGGGCAAAGGTCAAATAAGAGACTGGAAAAAATGATATGGGCTCTATAGTAATGTTAATAAGTAGATGAAAGCCTTAAAATTTTGTATGTTTGACAAGGTGAACTCCGCTTAACCCAGCATTTTCTTGAGTCAGCACAGCCTACTGTTAAAGGGGTCTGTAGCGCTATTGTTGCTAATCCTGAGCTCCAGGACAGGTTGGTTCTGGTTCTGAGATCCAGATCTCAGGTCTTGAGGAGGCTAAGGGGGCGTTATGTGGCCTGGTAGTTAGTGCTGTGACCACAGTCTTCCAGGGAATCCAACTCTGAGTTCTTAGAGTTGCTTCTGGAAATATCTGTTGTTTGTCATCTTCTGTCATGCTTTTTCCATGCTTTCTTGCCTGTTTCTTCATTTCTTGCTGTCTCTGGGAAACAGAGCCAGGTTACAGTCACAAGTGGGGGCCGTCGAGGCAGATAGGCCTGGATTCAAGTCCAGTTCTGCTTCTTCCTTGATCACGTATTGAATCTCTCAGCTGTGTCACCCATGAAATGGAGAAACAGTAGTCCCTACTTCACAGGTGCGATAGAAATCACAGTCCCTGGTACCACCCTCAGGGTACTGTTGGTAAGAACTGTTATTCGCTGTTTTTGCAATTACTGTCTCCAGAAGCTTGGGCTCCAAGACACTAGTGCGTATCACGTGTGGCTGCTTAAGTTAATTAAAATATAACAAGGTCCTCATTGCTCATCTCAAGTACTCAGGAGCCATGTGTGCCTGACAGCCACAGCACCGAACAGAAAGGTTGAGGACGTCTCCACACAGCAAAGTCTGCTGCCCTAGAGGGTGGGGCTTCCCACAAGACATTTTAGGAGCGGTGCCTCCAAAATTTAGCTGCTGAAAACAGTGATAGCAACTTGTTTCCAGTTTCACGTTCAAAAGCCTCAAACTGCTAACCCCACCCCCACCATGGGACTGATTCGGTGGTTCTTGGCACTTCTCAGAGTCCAGGACTGATGCTGCCAAGAGCTACTCCATGCTGCTCAGTGACTCCTCAGGCCTGAGTCTCCTAAGGATGGGCACATTCACTGTGGAGGGCGGCGCCAGGTGCAACTCCTCAGGGGACTCCCAGGGTCTCCTAGGAATGTGGCACATTCACTGTGGAGGGCAGTACTCCCTGGGTCTCCTAAGGATGTGGCATGTTCAATGTGGGATGTTTCTCCTCGTCTCCTCGACTTATGCAAGCATGAAGTCAGAGGTTCTGTAGAATTTCTGGCACAGCATATCTGAGGTACTCAGGGCCTTTTGTAATTATCCTGAATCTGATTAGCATCCTCAAATGTTTCCCATCATTTCGGGAGTGTCTCTGAAATTTTACGTTTGATGCCATCTCTGTGTGGCAAGAAAAACTGGAGTTTTGCGCTTGAGAGAGGGAAGCGGCCCAAGCTACTTTGACAACGAAATTTAATAAAGTCAAATGTGTAGTGTCAGAGACATTCAGACTCCATGCAGCAATTCTGTGAATGTTCTAGAAAAGAATGAAGATGCCCCAGGGATTTGGCTTAGTTTACATTCTGCACATTTTGTAAAACCTTCTCTCTCAATGAGCTGACCCTGACTCAACAGGAAAATGATGAGGCTGTTGATAGGCCAGCCAGAGAAGAACAACAAAGAATTGTGAGCTGAGCTAGCTGGGTGGGGGAGAAAATTATGGAAATGGCCAGAGGCCCCACCCAGCTATGTGTCGGATGTTGCTGCAGAGAGATGGAAGAGGACCTTGTGTTTCAATCAGAGCTTCAGTCAGCCTGAGAATGTGTTCAGTTTGTCCTGCAGAGATTGAGTACATCTTCAGATACCGGCTCCATTCTACATTGGCCACAAGTACCCTTTGAGACCAACTGGGATTAAAGTCACCATAGTCAGTTAATTCAGAGTGTCTGGTGGTACAGACTCAATGTACAGACTCAGAGGAAGGAAGAAAAAACCAAGAGCCCATTCACCCACCCCAAGGCCTGCAGGTGGTAGAATGAAGAGGATCAAACCAGAGGAGCCAGCTCTTGGGGCACCTGTAGTTTCAGTGGCTCAGGAGGCCAAGGCTGGGATGTGCTTGAGTTCAAGACCAGCCTGGGCTATATAGTGAGTCTCCCCCATCTCCATGAAAAACAAGAGGAGTCAGGGCGGCACCATCTATCTGTATGCTGTGTCCTCAGTCCTTGACTGGGCAGGGTGGCCTCACAGACTTTCGGAGGCCAGCCCTGGTTACCAGTTGAAAGAGGTCTGCAGGGAGCAGGGGGGTGCATGTTTCATCAGAGTTTCAGTGAAACACCTCCTTGGTCTGTGAGCAGTGGTGGTCCTGGTTTCTTTCCCCATCCTCTGTAGGCCTCCCCATCTTCTGAGAGCCTCTGTGCCACTCTCGGCTTCCCTCCATGTCCCAAGTGCATGAGAGAGACAGGATAGAGGAAGAAACCAGGCTTCAAGAGCTGAGCCGCTGGGGTCGTGGCTATTTGTTCCATGCTTTGCTTTCTTCACCTCGGATGTTGGGCTTAACTGCTGCTCCAGAAGTGCATTGTTTATGGAGCTGAGTGGGCTGGTGGTGGTATAGACAGAGTGAGTTCTTGACTAGTGGACCCCGCTCTCCCATACTACCAGCTCAGCCCCGCAGAGATGGTTTCCCTGTGGATCTTTTGGATGTAGATCGAAACCTGATCCAGTCCACTCACAAGGTTATTAAATGTGGTGTTTCATGAGGCAAGAAGTCCAGTCTGAGAATTAACCTTTCTCGAAGATCTTTGACCAAGGGCTTTAACCTTTCGTTGTCATCCTGAACAGTGGCATCCCCTTCCCAGCTCGTGAGAAAACTGCACCTGGCCTGCTCAGGATTTTGCTTTGTTCCTTTGGCCAAAGGGCACACACGGCTGCCACTGTGAAGCTCCTGGACCTGAGGGTGGTCTTGGTAGAGGGGCACGTCTAAGACCCGCAGGCAGCAGCAGCTTTTCCAGGTACCCAAGATCATTGGGGACTAAAAGAACACCCTTCCAATTTCCCAAGTGCTTTGTTGGACCCTCTTAAAATAAAAAATTATGTGAGTTGTAAATGAGTCCCCGGTAATTTCTTGTATAACTTTGCTACCGTAATGGGGTAGCTGGCGGTAGACGCTGTGTGTGCACGCACACGTGTGACGAGTGATGGTGCTTCAGAGGTGGTTCCATTCATTTAAGTCAGACGTGTTTTCTGGCGCCAGGCAGGGTCCATGGGCCGTGGGTGAGTGTGCCTGTAGCCGTGGGCTGTCCGATGGCCAGATGAGGGCTAGAGCCCGGATGATGCCAGCAGGTCACAGCAGAAGGAATTTCTTCCTGTTTGCTTCCCATAGTTTTATGGAGTTAGTTAAATCACAACTTTAAAATCAACCCAAGGAGAATATTTTCATGAACAAGTGCAGTTTTCTTTTTTGTTTTTTTGTTTTTTATAGTAAGAAATGTGTGACTGGCCCTAAAACTCAAGGAGATGTGGAGTGTTAAGTGACGGGGAAAATGGGCTGACTTCCAGTGATTTCCCTCTCTCTCAGCTCGCACCTACAAAAGCCAGGAATGCTGTCTGACCATCCACTATGAGAGCGGATTTTCTATTACCACTGAACCACAGGAGGGTTCCTTTCCCAAGACAATCATGTGGGTTCCTTATGAAAAGCTCAAAATGTGTTCAGATGATGGAATCAGGATGCTGTACTTAGACTTTGGAGGCAGAGATGGTGACATTGTAAGTACTTTTCTTAAGATGGTGTGATTTCATGTATTTTCTGTGCAACATAATGCTGCCTGCATTTATTCAGCATCTGACTCTTAACAAACTGTTACAGGCCCAAGTTTTGTTTGATCCTTGAAAAACAGTGATCAAATTCAACTATTTCAAAATTATTTCCTTTGGTCTCATTTCCTATTAGAAGACAACATAAATATTTAAACCAAAGAAAAGAATCCTTTACAAAGTTTGCATTAAATTCTTATCACATAGGGTCTCACCAGCTTTAAAAACATACGATGTTTTTTTTAAAGTGTCAAGCATCTAATATAACCCTGGCATTGAGCTAGGTTTTGGCGCTGTGGAGAGGTAACCCAGCCATCCCTGCCATCACAAGGGTCTCCAGAGACAGAGAGCAAAGACAGGAGGCACTCGTGAGGGCAGGGGTGGCAGGAGACAAGGAGAAGCTGGTTAACTTCACCAAACAACAACAAAAAAAGGGCTGGACAGGGCACAGATGCTCGGGGCTAATGACAAATCAGTAGCCAACAAAACTGGCATATGGGTCGGTGAAGGTAACATTTATCATCATCTCAAGGCCAGTGTCCAAGTGACTAAATTCCTACTTTCCTGTAAGCTCTGTACCTGCCACAGGAGGGAGTCTCTTAGGCCCCTTGCACAGAGTGTGACGTCGTGCCTTCATAGCACTCCAGCAAGTGTCCTTGGTGTGTCTCAGGAAGACACGCATCTTATTTAAGCTGCAGCATGCAGAACTTCATGTGTAATAACTAGTCTCTGGTTAGGTCCTCCCTAGCTACTGGGTTAGCCAACAGATGCTTGTTGACTTTCAGTAAATAAAAGACCAGGAATGCATTTGCCACGTGTAGGGGCCTTGATCTGAAAGTGCTCTGGATGATACCATATGTCTGGTTCCATAAGCTCCAGATCTCTCACCATGGGAGCCGCAGGCAGTTGTGATGCAGACCAGCCTGTGCCTGGAGCCTGGCCTGCATTCACTTTCTGAGAACTATTTCCAGTCAGCCATTTTGCTGACTTCTGAAATTTATCTGCAGACGCTTGCTGAATTTGTGTTTGTTTGTTTATTTGTGTGTTTCAACCACTAAGTTCAGCCTGAAACACCCATCTGTAAATAAAGCTGTGACTTGGAAGTCCATTTTACTAAGAACCTTCCTCATTTGGTAGCTTCTCTACCAATCACCCAAAGGTGTCCTTTTTCCTAAGGGTGACTATACTCTAACAAAGTAGAAAGAACAAGAATCAGTCTCCTGGTTTATCCTTGGCTTAAAAACTGAAGGCTATTTTTGACCATGAGGAAAATCACTTATGTTGAAACTTCAGCTTTTCTACCTGCAATTCCGACCTGAGTTGGAAAATTTAGGAAGGACTGATTTTCTACAGCCAGTGGATTTAGTTAACAAGCTCAAATTCAGGTTGCCAACGTTCTTACCCATCCCTGCAGAACCAAGGTCTGGACTGAGGTCAGGCAGAAACTGCCATCCCAGAGGCTGTGCACAGCAGAGACGTCTCCAAGGCTGGGACACACTCTTCCTGCAGGAGAACAAGAAGGAATCACTTGGTAGTGGCCAGAGGTGCTGGATCCAAGGAGAATGCCCAAGAGAGGCCCCAGGGAAGTAGTCAGGGGCCCCAGAAGCGCTCCTGCTTTTCCCCAGCTGTGGTCATTGGTGGGAACAAAGGAACTGGCTGGGCTCACAAGAGGGTGATGATGCAGTCCCTTATTAACAAGATCAGTGAGTCACAGTTGGAAACTGATATGTGATGGGTCATCAAAGATGTCGCCCATCTACAAGTTTCACATCAGAATTATGAGGTTGGGTCCAGGATTTTCTTGCTTTTTTGCACCAACATCACTAACTGTGACGTGAGTCCCAAGTCCAAGAAGGGACAAGTGAGAGATTGCGTCTCTCTGGGAGGGGACTCCAGCACAGAGCACGCGCATGCGCGCGCACATGCGTGTGTGTGTGTGTGTGTGTGTGTGTGTGTGTGTGTGTGTGTGTGTGTGTAGGGGTGCTGGGTTAGGCTGATGAGCAAAGGGCCTCTGGAAGGGGCAGGGGGCACAAGTCCCGGTGTGAGTGAGAGAGTGGAAAATGGTGCGCACCTGCCAGTGAGTGAGTGGGCGTGCGAACAGCTGACTGAGCGGAGGCTCATGGGCACGTGGCCAGGGCGCTCCTGGTGAAGCGGCTGATGCCGCAGATACTGGCATGGACCCTAGTGACACCGGGGACGCAGAAGCCAAGTGCCGTTTCTTCTTCTTTTTTAATCAACAAAGCCCTCCTGGGAAGAAGACGCTGGGAGAGCTGTAGCTGCACTGCTTGGTTTCTAGCACTTTTCGGGTCACAGAAGCCAAGCGCTATTTTATTTTTTATTTTTTGAGTTGGAGTCTCACTCCATTGCCCAGGTTGGAGTGCAGTGGCACACTCACGGCCACTGCAGCCTCGACCTGCTGGGCTCAAGCGATCCTTCCAATTCAGCCTCCCAAGTAGTTGGAATTACAGATGCACGCCACCACACCCAGCTAGTTTTTGTGATTTACTGTAGAGACAAGGTCTCACCAAGTTGCCCAGGCTGATCTTGAACCCCTAGGCTCAGGCAATTCTCTCACCTCACCTTCCCAAAGTGCTGGGATTATAGGCGTGAGCCACCATGTCCCATCTGTCATTTTATTTTTTTTAGCTGACAAAAGTCTTTCTGGGAAGAAGCTGCAGGGAGAGACCGCCAGCTCCCGGACACTGGCCGCAGGAGTCTGGAGAGAGCCCAGAGACAGAGCCCCACTGGAGAAGATGAGAGAGGCACCCTGTCACCATCTTGAAAACAGGGCAGGAAAGTGCTCCAGCTTGTTCGCCACGGAGCAACAGACTCGATCTCTGTGACTGGCAGATTAACTGCTCAGGGGTTGGTCATGATCCAGAGGGGATCTCCTGGAAGCACAAACTCCAGAGGGACAGGACGAGTGCTGAGTCTCAGGCATCCCACCCCTACCCGGATTCAGCCGAAGGACAAAGGGTGTGGTCAGAAAAGGACGGGGAAGACCTCCAAAGAGATCAGTGGTGAGTCCAGGTCTGACCCAACATCCCTCCTCCCCAGCAATCCTCTGAATGCCAGACCCACACGACTGGGGCATGACTGAGAGGGGCCAACCCAGGTGGAGACTGGACATCAGCCACCATAGGAGGACTCCACTCCAAGATAGGCCTGGCCGGGCACCCCCTGCCAGTATCTGGGGAAGAGATTTAGAAATTGAAATCGATGTGTTCGCAGGGCCGCAGTCTCTCTGAAGTCTCCAGGGAGGGGCCCTTCCCTTGTCCTCCCAGCTTCTGGTGGCTGCTGGCAATCCTTAGCATTCCCTGGCACAGGGATGCATCACTCCACTCTCTGCCGCCATCTTCACAAGGCCCTTTGTGTCTGTGTCTCTTCTGAGGACATCAGTTGTGGCGTTTAAGGCCTGCTCTTATCCAGTGTGATTGCATTTTAACCTGATTATATCTGCAAAGGCCCTATCTCCAAATAAGGGTCACCAGCACAGGTTCTGAGTGGTATGAATTTGTCAAGGAGGGAGAAACACGATTCAACCCTGTACCCAGCCGAATATAAGATAAAAATGAATATTGTCCCAAATATTGCATGAAGTACATAATCATAGTAGACAGTTTGAGATTAAAATTAAACTGGGTGCCCTGTATATTTATCTGTAAAGCTTACTGGTAGAGGGCATTTTGTCTTCAGCATCATCTAATTTCTACATGCCTTTTGAAGGGGCTCAGATTTTGAAACTGAAGCCTGAAATTAAAGAAGCATGTCAAAGACTCTCAGATTGTCCCAAGACTTGAATTGTGATCCACCTTCTCCAAGTAATGGCATACACATCTGGATCAACCTTCTTTCTTCTTTGGCCTCTTTCCTCTTGGAGTCTGAAGTTGTAATTTGAGCTTCACTTGATAAATAATTATTGTGACACTTAGGCAGGTGGTAGAGAAGAGAGAGCCTCCAAGTTAGTTCCAGTAATGAGGGCAACATCACAAAATAATTACTGTGAGTCAGGCAGAACATGTGCCACCAAAGTGTGTCACCAGAGTAGAAGGATGGTCAACCGATTGATACCCCATCCATCCTGGAGGGTCCAGGTCAGATTTCACAGAGAGGCAGTTTTGGAACTGGACATTGGATGATGGATAGGATCAAAATGTGAAGTCGTGTGAGAAAGCATGTGTTAGGCAGACAGACTAACTTGGCTGGGAATAGCAGTCAAGAGCCTATGCAAGGATGAAGGAGTCACCTGATTCAGTGGCTCTCAGATGTCCTTATTCTTCAGAATCCCCCCGTCTGGAATTCCTGTGGCTCATCCCAAAGGGTGCTGGGTCAGTAGGTCCAAGATGGCCAACTTTTTGAAAACTTTCCTGAGTATTACAAATTTAATAGACCCAAATGTGCAACAGTTCAAATGCAGCCTGAGTTTACATTTTGTACAGACATCAGCTCAAGGTTAATGTGCTAGACTCAGGTGGGGTTAGGAGCATGTCAAGAGGGTAAATCTGTCTTGTATTTCCATAACACAAGTAATTTAGATCTATTCAGTGATCTGAAAATTTTATTGCCAAGAAATTCTTTTCATTAACAGAAGTCCCTTCTACATTTCCTTGCACAGTACTAGGATGTTTTTCCTGTTCCCTGTTCCTCATTAACTAGTTAAATAGTCAAAGACAAATTTCCCTGTTCAAACAAATTTGTAAATGCCTCATTACTGATGGTTTCCAATTAGTAACATAGACTGAAGACTGAATTTCTTCAGTTCTAAAAAAATGAACAAATAATTCACTTAAATAAACATGGTTGTTTATTTTAGGTTACTGTTATAAACACATGAGGTAACTTGCACTAAAATAGATGAACCGGCTACCTTTTCTTGTAAATCACTATAATGTTTCTAAAAATAACAATTTAGGTACCTAAAAATAACAGCATGAATCAAACTCCAGGAAATGCAGATTGCTGCTTGTTGTGTCTCTGCATTTCAAATCCTTAAAAAAGAAGGTACTCCTCAAAACAGCCAAAACAGAAATGTGAACATTTTGAGATATGTTCTCTGACAGGATGGAAAATGCTTAAGCTCTTTCACTAGTAAATTTCCTGCTATCTTTATTTTAGAAAAGCCTCACATTTCCATGTCATGCACCATCTTCGTTTAAAAAGAACAGCAACATACGCATGATCTGTTTTAAAAGGTCGACACAGTTGTCACCTACACACCATAATGATTTCCACACTTTGCTCCTCCTCACTTGGTCCCTACAGATTGTGGTGGATGGGAGGACCCAGCACTGTAGACAGCATCACTTTTACCACACACACAGATCATCAACACAAGGCTGAATAACATTACTGGAGAAATCCAAGGTCACTGGACTCTTAATGAGAGAGGAAGGGCTTGAGCCCAAGATTCCTGATTAGCAATCCTTTGACATTCTTATAATGCCACGAGGTTCCATTTCTCCAGAGAAGTATATTTCCATAAAATTAGTATTCCAGAGCAGTGTGCTAAGCAATTGTTCTCTTTTAGTCAGATTTGTGTGTGGTTTTTTTTTGTTTTTTGTTTTGAGTTGAAGTCTCACTTTGTCGCCCAGACTGGAGTGCAGTGGCTGCTCCCGGCCACCGCAGCCTCAACCTGCTGGGCGCCAGCGATCCTTCTGCCTCAGCCTTCCAAGTAGCGGGAACTACAGGTACGCACTACCACATCTGGCTAATTTTTGATCGATTGTAGAGATGAGGTCTTACCAAGTTGCCCAGGCGGGTCTCGAACCTGCGGGCTCAGGCAATTCACTCACCTCGGCCTCCCAAAGCGTGGGATTACAGGCTGAGCCACTGAGCCCGGCGGGATTTGTGTGTTAAACAGCTCTTGGAGATATGCAACCTTTATTAGAATTTAGTATCTTTGTGATTTTGTTTTAAAATAGCATAGTAATCCAATCTTAATCAATATGATCAAGTAATGGTCTATGAAATCATAGATAATTTTGACACACAATTCAACAAATTTTTGCAATGTTTTCATCAGTTCTGTGCTCATTCCTGGCTGTCCTGACCTCTCTTTACCAGTGATGTTTTCTCTATTCTCAGAAAAATGTTTAATCAGTTTGTACACTGCTGTTTTCTTCACGGCATTATACCCATAAGCTTGAACTAACATGTCCCTGACTTCCCTTTCACTCTTGCGAAGTTTAACAAATTTAATTTTTGTTCATTGCTCTAATTCAAGCCCCAACATTTTCACAAATGGCACACAAAAACATACAGCAACAATAATGAATGCCGCTCAGCAAGACATCACCACACATCAACATGAACACAGCTGTGAGACACTGATATGCGAAGGTTACAAAACTTTACCAGGTTGTTTGTACAGTACTGCCAATATAAGCACACAGGGCAAGTTTGTGGACTTAATTGTCAGATTTTGTACACAGAGTAATTATACCCAAAATAATCAAACTAACAACTTCTTATTCAGACTTTCTAAGAGACCTCTGATTCCATTAATTCTCAGCTTCAAAGGTTCTTTTAGCAAACAGGAATAAAAGTTGAATGTGTTACAATAGGGAACAGGTAATTCAATTATGATGTCTTCCTATAGCAGGATATTACCTCGTGAAAAATTTTTAGCGACATGGCAATGTGGAAAAAGCATGATCCCAATTGTATTGGTTTCCTAGTGCTGCCATAACAAAACACAACAGACTGGGTGGCTTGAACAACAGAAAATTCTTAGTTTTGGAGGCTGGAAGCCCAAGATAAAGCTGTCCGCAGGTCTGGCGTGCCCCGAGGCCTTTCTTTTTGGTTTGCAAATGGGCACCTTCTTGCTGTGGCCTCACCCAGCCTGTCCGCGTGTGCATTCATTCCAGTGTATCTCCTCTTCTTAAAAGGATGCCAGTCATATTCAGCCCAACACCCAAGCAGCTTGTTTTGACTTAGTCAACTCTTTAAAGACCTTATCTCCAAATACAGTTACATTCTGACATACTGAGAGTACGTACTCTGCTCTTGTCCATGATGTTCTGAGAATAAACTTTTCCTGAGACATAGAACTTCATGGTTTTATAGGAAGACCACAGGATTGTCTATCAGGAGTCTTGGGTTCAAGCCCTTCTCTCACTAAGAGTCCTGGAACCTTTGAATACCTCCAGTAATGGTCTGGGGTACCGGGGTTTGGGTCAAACACATGTACTTCATTGGAACGTAATTTAGCCCATTGCACAAGTTATATGCAGAAAGATTTTTCTCTGGCTGTGTATGTGTGCTTGTTAGGACAGATAGAATAGAATATGGCAAAAAGTTAACAGAGTAAATGAGTATGTTAAGTGAGATTAATTTCTTATCCTTAAACAGAAATGAATAAAATTACCAGCCAGGGTCTATTAGGGCCGATTAAGGAAGTGCGTAGTGGTAAGTCAAAGCATTTCTACAATTATTGATTTTTATCAGTAATCATCTTCCTTTTCCATATTTTTGTTTCTTGTCCTTTTTTAAATAATAAGCTATTTCTTCAATAAATATCTTAGACAATTGCCCAAATGTAACATCGACAAGAACAGAACTACTACAGTTGATGTGGAGTCATTTTTCTTGTAACCTGTAAAGAATTCAGTTTCCCACAATACATTTTTTAGTACTTTGAGGGCACAGACTAAGTCTTACTCATTTTTGAAACTTTTAAACTCTAGCATAATGCTGTCACCCGAACACGTATTAAAGAAATATGTCAAAATACATGAATAAGGATTATTTATAACAGTGAGATATATTATGAAATACACAACCTCATAATTGTAGAAGCCATTAAATTAATATATCTTAATTTAAAATAAAAACTAAATTGCAAACATAATATACATCTACATCTTGAATAAAAACAAATTTTTAAAAAGTATATAACCATGCAGCATAAGATATAATAGTTTGTATGTGATTAAACACATTTGACCACATGCAATACTTAAGAATATAGATGACACCAAGATCTAGCTTTCAAAGGAAACTGCAAAATCATGAAGATCTGAATATATGTGTAACTTGTAGGGTTAAAAAATTTCCCAATGAAGAAAAGTTCTGAACCTGATGTTTCACTGATGTTTGAGTTTTACTGATGTTTAGGGTCTACCAAACATTTAAAGAACTAACTCCGATCCTTCTCAGTTTTCCAAAAAATTGAAGAAGAGAGACATTAACTCATTCTATGAGACCAGCACTACCCTGATACCAAAGCTAAAAATAAAAAGACACTACAAAAAAAGAAAATAGCACAACAATATCCCTTATGAGCAGTGACAAATCTTAATAAAAATACTAGCAAACCCAATTCAGCAATTATTTAAAGAATTATACACCATGATCAAGTGAGATTTAGTTCTACAATGTAAGGATGGTTCAACATATGAAAATCCATCAATGTAATACGCATTAACTAAATGAAAGGAAAAAAAGATCATCTCTATGCAGAAAAAGCATTTGACAAAATTTAATACCTTTTATGATAAGAACACTCAACAAACTAGAAATACAAAGAAACTGCCTCCACATACTAAAAGTCATATACAGAAATCCCACAGCAAGCATCATACTTAACTGCAAAAGTATAAAGCCTTTTCAAGGCAAGAATGTCTGCTTCCATTACTTCTATTAAACATGGTACTGGAACTTCCAACCAGATCTCTTAGGCAAGGAAAAAAAAAAAAAAACATTCAAACTGGGAAAGAAGAAGTAGAATGATCTCTGTTCACAGATCATATGATGTTACATGTAGAAAACCCTAAATATTTCCCAAAACCCCCCAACAATTCAAACTAATAAATGAACTCAGCAAAGTAGCAGAATACAAAGTCAATAGGAAAAAAAAGTTTTTCTATACACTAATGATGAACAATCTGAAAGGAAAATCAAAACATTTCCATTTACAATAGCATAAAAAGAATAAAATAATTAGGAATTAATGTAACCAATGAGGCGAAAGACTTGTACAATGAACACTACAAAACATTGCTGAAAGAAATTTTAAAAATAGATGAATAGAAACACATCCCATGTTCATGGATTGGAAGACTTGATATGAGAGGGGAATGTGAAAAAAACCAAAAAACTGGATAGTATTTATTTTAAAAGTTGTGTTTTTACTATTACATGTTTAAAACTTAGTCACCTTCAAAGTACTCTGTTTGACATAATACACCTATTGAGATTCTTTTTTCCATTGCTCAAAACAATTTTTGAACTGTTTTGAACTTCAGAAGCCTTTTAATTCTTGTTTTTACCTCTTCCACATCAGCAAAATGTTTCCCTTTAAGGACTTTTTCCATCTGTGAAAACAAATAGTCACTCAGGGCAAGATGGGATGTGGCAGGGGCAGGGGGAGGGCATGCCATTTTTGCCTACAAGTTGCTGAGCACTCAGGGCAGTGTGGGCAAGTTGTTAGTGTAAATTACCCATCATGAAATGAGCAAACACATTGGAAGAATTTCCAAAAACAACAAAAAAAATACACCAGCCGGGCTCGATGGCTCAGCCTGTAATCCCGCGCCTTTGGGAGGCTGAGGTGAGTGGATTGCCTGAGCCCGCGGGTTCGAGACCTGCCTGGGCAGTGAGACCTCATCTCTACAATAAATCAAAAAATCAGCCGGGCGTGGTGGTGCATGCCTGTAGTTCTGGCTACTTGGAAGGCTGAGGCGGAAGGATCGCCAGAGCCCAGCAGGTTGAGGCTGCGGTGACCGGGAGTGGCCACTGCACTCCAGTCTGGGCGACAGAGTGAGACTCCAACTCCAAAAAAAAAAATACACTGATGACAAATGCAGCCTGCCACAACCATGTGAAATGGCACACTGATGGCTTCCTAGAACCCTGATTTGGTGAGGAGGAAAGCCTGCACTACAAGGGTCTCATCCTCTAAAAGACAATTCCAGTTTTTCGGGGTCCCCCCTTGTAGTGCTAACATGTCAATGCTATTCAAATAACCTACAGATTCAATGAAATTTCTGTGAAAAACTCGATGATGTTTTCTGTGGAAACAGAAAAACTCATCCTAAAATTCATATGTAAACACAAGGGACCCTCCATAGCCAAAAAAAGCAATCAAACTGGAGTCCTCACACTCTGATTTTAAAATTTGTTACAATAATGCAGTAATCAAAATGGTAGTGGTGCATAGACTTACAGACCAATGAAGTAGAATAGACAACCCAGAAATTAACATCTATAGGTCAAATTATTACTATTATTTTTAAAAAAGGGTGTGTATGTAGAGAGAGAGAGAATTTATACACATTTTGTACAACATGATATGTTGAAATATATATACCTTATGGAATGGCTAAATCCAACTAATTAATATACTTGTCTCACGTGCTTATCATTTTTTTGTGGTGAGAGTGCTTGAAATCCACTCTCTTGGACAAATAATTTTTGACGAGGGTACCTAGACCATTCGACTGGGACACTACAGTCTTTTCCACACATGGTTTCAGGAAAAGTGATATCCACACACAAAATAATGAATCTAGGCCTTTACCTGACACCAGGTGTAAGAATTAACTCAAAATGGATCAAATCCTAAATATAAGACCCCAAACTGAAAAACTCTTAGAAGAAGATACAGATCAAAAGCTCTGTGGTACTGGATTTGTAAATGATTCCTTAAATATTACACTGAAGACGCAGGTAACAACAAAACAGACCAAATGGACTGCCTCCACAGCTTGCAAAATCTGCATCAAAAGACACCATCAGCAGAGTAAAAAGGCAGCCCACAAAGAGGGAGAAAGTATTTGCAAATCATTTATTTTATAAGGAAGTAGAATCTAGAACATAATACAACTCTTACAGGTCAACAGGAAACAACCTGAAGAGAAAATAAGCCAAGTGGTCAGAAGTGGTGGCTCCTGCCTGTAATCCCAGCACCTTGGGAGACAGAAGCGGGAGGATGGCTGGAGCCCAGGGGTTCAAGACCAGCCCAGACCACACAGTAAGACCATGCCCTTGCAAATAAAGATTAAAATTAGAAGTCAGCAGATGCGGTGTGGCCTGCCGCAGTCCCAGCCACTCGGGAGGCTGCGGGGGAAGGAC
>NW_007250304.1:83217-87438 GCF_000164805.1 Carlito syrichta
GCTTGAGCCACGCACCTGGCCACGCCCCTTCTGATCTTCCTCGCGCCTCTCCCCGCCTGAGTACGGGTCTGCTTTGCTGTCTTTAAAGTTTTTATCTTTTAGAATTTTGCGTGAATTGTATCCATGCCTTCTTCTTTCACTTAGCAACTAGTGTTGGTGGATGGAAATCGTTCATTTCGTTGCAGTGTGGAGTGTGTTACACGTTCCCCAATTGTCTCTCCATTTACTCTTTGATTGACAATCTGGCCTGTCGGTTTTTGACTATTACAAATGAAGCATCTATGCTCATATTTTGAGAGGATTGAAACAGCAAGAAAATAAATCTTAACCGTTACGGTTACCATTTCTGGAACTCTTCCTTCCGGGGGCATAGATCAGGGTTAGCCGTCTTTTTCTGTACAGGGCCACACAGTAACTGTTTTACGCTTTGTGGCCCTGCAATGCTTGTTGCAACTACTCAGCTCGGCCATTGTGGAGCCGGAGCAGATATAGAGCAAATGTAAACCATTATTTGTGGCCATGTTACAACAATAAAATCTTATTTATAAAAAAGCATGTTAGCAGACCTTCATGGTTGCCAAACCCTGGCTTCATAGTTCCATCTGGTGGCTTGTTCCTTCTGCCTGAAGAGCTTCCTTTAATTTACATGTGTGCACATGTGTGTGCGTGTGTGCGTGCGTGCGTGCGTGTGTGTGTATGCGCATGTGCACAAGCCGGCTGGCCATGACTTTTTTTAACATTTGTATCTTTGAAGACATCCTTATCTCACCATTGTTGTAGAAAACACTTCTGCTGACTAGAGTTCTATGTAGATTTTTTTTCTCTTTCAGTGCTGTAAGGCTATTACTGTGCTGTCTTTTTTGCATTTTAATATTGACAAGAAATCTGCTGTTATCCTTCTCTTTTTTCCTATTATTCAAACTTTACCACTGTTTTGAACACTTGGATTATGATGTATTTTGGCATAGTTTTCTTTATGTTTCTTGTGCTTTTGGTTCACCGAATCTTTTGAATCTCTATGCCTTCATTAATTTCGGAAAATTTTCTGCCATTAATTAGTCAAATGTTTTTCTGACCCTTAATTATCATAAATATCCTAATTGAGAACTCCAATTACATATATATAGTTACTCAAAGTTGTTTCAGAACTCACTGATGCTCTTTTAATTTTTTAATTTCTTTTTCTTGATTTCAGTTTGTTTCTAATTTCTGTCTTCAAGTTCACGAATCTTTTTTGGTGTCCAATCCGTTGTTAGTCTTATCTGGTATATTCTTTCGATCTCCAACATTGTAATTTTCTTCTCTAAAAGGGTGATTGAAGCTTTCAAAAAATATCATCCATTTTTATTTGACTTTTTGCATATATAGAATGCAATACTAACAACTGTTTTTATGGCTCTAATTTTTGATTCTAACATCTGTGTCAGATCTGTGTCTGTTTCTATTGATTATCTTACTGCTTACTGCTTATATTTTCCTGCTTCTTTGCATGTTTGAAAACTTTGGTTGGTTGCCAGACATTATGAATGCTGGACATTGTTGTTTTATTAACATATTTGAGTGATTTTTTAATGGAAGTCAGTTAAGTCATTTGAAAAAATGTGATCCTTTCAGATTTTGCTTCTTTAATTTGCTAGGAGGTTTGAATCCATGCTCACCTAGGCCTTACTACTGAGGCAAGACCTTACTGAGAATTCTACTCGATGCCCTGTGAAGTAGAAGTCTTTTTGCATTTGACCATAGAACTGGTATTCTTCCAGACCTGGTAGGAGTACCAAGCACTGTTTTCTAACATCTTCAGATTGGTAGTTTGGGGTAGTTCAGATAGTCTTAGATAGTTTCCTCACATTCATGTGCTACTCTGTACTCTACTGAACACTTCCTAGGACCCTCTACCATCTATTGTCTTCTCTTTATGTGGCTTTCTCCTATATAGTGTTTTTCTCTGTGAATTCCAGCTATCTTATTCTTCCTTCACTCTTATCACTGTCTCTTCAACTCAAGGAGTCCACCAGGCTCTACCTGGGCTTCCCTTCTTCCCTTTCTTGGATCACAGCCTAGACACTCTCTTAAGGGATTAAACTTGGTGGATTGTAGGACTCACCTTGTTTGTTTCCTGCTTCTCGGGGATCACTATTCTTCTTTGCCTAATACCCAGTATTTTTAAACTCATATTTCATTATTTTGTCTGTTTTTTTGGTTTTTGTGTGGTTTTTTTTTTTTTGGTTGTTTCAGGTAGAAGGATACATCTGTTCTGTGTTACTCTATCTTTACAGAAGCAGCAGTCCTTCACTGGGTTTTTAGCAATGCTTTATACAAAATTTTTTTTAAGTGGTTGCCGTAGGAGGCGTAATATATATTCTTAAGTTTTTTGTCTTCCTAGAGCAAATGCTGTGCCACTTCACTTAAAATGTAGAAATATAATCAACATATGCCCTCACCCTATTCTTTATGCCATAGTTGTTGCATATATTATATTGACAAAAGTTTAAAGTCCCTGCACACAGTTTTAACATTTACACTTCAAACAGCTATATGTATTTGAAAGACCATTAGGAAGAAGATATTGACCTTAATATTTGCCTGCATGTTTACCATTTGCAATGCTCTTTCCTCTCTGATGATCACATTTCCATCTGATATTATTTTTCTTCAGCTTCTAGAATAACCTATAATATTCTTATAGTACAGGTCTTCTGGTGAAAGAATTCTCTTAGTTTTATCTAAAGTCTCTATTCTGCTTTTAATCTTGAATGACAGTTGTTACTATATATATATATAATTTTGGATTGACAGTTTTTCTTTCAGGACTTTAAAGAAGGTGCTTCACTGTCTTCTGGCCTTTTTTCTCCTTCAACATTTGGTCAATACCATTCCATTTATTGTTCCTCTCTTTGTAAAGTATAATTTTCTAGTGCTTTTAAGACTTTTCCTTGTATTATTGTTTGTGATACACTTAATTGTGGTTTCCTTTGTCAGTTTCTTGTTTGCTTTTGTTGAGTTTCTTGTGTGTGTAACTTTATTTCAGGGCACATTTTGGCCATTTCTTAAAATAATTATTCTTTCTGTTCTGTCCTTTCTCTCTTCTGGAACTCCAATTATAGGTATATTCAATCTTTTAATACTGTCCCACATGTCCCTGAGGTCTGTTTGGTTTTTTTCAACGTTTCTGTATTCTTCGGTTTTCAGATTAGATAATATCTGTTGATCTATTACCTTCAAGTTCAACAAGACTTTTTTCTGTCATCTTTTAGTTCTAGAATCTAAAATTGGTTCATTATTATATTTTATTTGTCTGTACTAATATTCTCTATCTTATTCATTATGAGCATATTACTTATGTCCTAAGTATAGTTATAATAGCTTTGCTAAATCCTTCTTTGCTACTTATAGAATCTGCATCTTTTTGTGATTGTTCACTGTTGATTGTGTTTTTTCCTTGAGAATGGGTCACATTTTCCTTTCTTTTAAGTAAAAACTTTTTTTTCATTTGGAGTCTCACTCTATTGCCCAGGCTAGAGTACAGTGGCATGCTCATGTCCACTGCAACCTCTACCTGCTGGACTCAAGCTGTCCTTCCACCTTAGCCTTACAAGTGACTGGAACTACAGGCATGTGCCACCATGCTGAGCTAATTTTTTTATTTATTGTAGAGACTAGTTCCTATCAAGTTGCCCAGGCTGGTCTCAAACCCCTGTGCTCAGGCAGTCCTCTCACCTCTGCATCCCAGAGTGCTGGGATTACAGGTTTGAGCCACTGCACCTAGCCACATTTTCCTATTTTTGTAATGTAAAGAGTAGTTTTATATTGAATCCTGGATGTTGTGACTGCTTCATTCCCGAGATTCTAATCTGTTATTTCTAAAATTCTGAAGAGTTTTGATGACTTTTTATCAGTCAGTAAGTTGGACTCAAACTGCAAACTCTGGTCTATGGTATACAGCCATTAAAACTCAGTTCAGTTATTTTTGCCTGAGCTGGGATATCTTGAATCAGCGCAGCAAATACATAATTCATTGTTCAGATGGAAATTCGTGCTAAGTGTATATGTAGATCATAGGGCTCCTTGCTGAATCTCTTTCTCTCCTCTTAGATTTCCTTCCTCACATTCTGGCAGCACTGCTTATTCCAAAGTCTTCTAATTCTTTGTTGTTGTTGTTGTTGTTTTTGAGTTGGAGTCTCACTCTGTCACCCAGACTGGAGTGCAGTGGCCGCTCCTGGC
>NW_007250304.1:87458-92743 GCF_000164805.1 Carlito syrichta
TAGAGATGAGGTCTCGCCAAGTGCCAGGCGGGTCTCGAACTGCAGGCTCAGGCAATCCATTCACCTCAGCCTCCCAAAGGCGCGGGATTATAGGCTGAGCCACCGAACCTGGCAGTCTTCTAATTCTTTTTTTTTTTTTTTTTGAGTTGGAGTCTCACTTAGTCACCCAGACTGGAGTGCAGTGGCTGCTCCCGGCCACCGCAACCTCGCCTCCTGGGCTCCAACGATTCTTCTGCCTCAGCCTTCTGAGTAGCCGGAATTACAGGCATGCGCTACCACGCCCGGCTGATTTTTTTTGATTTATTGTAGAGATGAAGTCTCGCTGCCCAGGCGGGTCTCAAACCCATGGGCTCAGGCAATCCACTCACCTCAGCTTCCCAAAGGCGCGGGATTACAGGCTGAGCCACCGAGTCCGGCAGTCTTCTAATTCTTTAAGGCAATATCTATGGCTGGTGTATTGGCATTGTCTGTATAATGTAAACTGTGAACATCCCTCAGGATAAAAGCCATAAAAATCCTCACCTCATCTCTTGCTGTTTCTTTAAACATCAAAAGATGTGTGGTCACTAATCCTATAAAGGCCCTTATGGCTTGAAAATCCCAGTTTCACAAAAATTGTATAGAAAATCCCCTTGAAGAAGAAAGACATATAAATAGACATAAAACTAAAGATGTGGCATAATTAGATATATGCCTATCATTAGGAAAGCCAAACATTCTGAATGTATAAATTAAGTGCAAGATAATTTTTAATTATACTTGGAAAGAAACAATTAGGAATCTTCTTTTCTCAAGCGATACATATGACTTTGCCTCTATTCATTTTTATGGAGCCCCCTTTAAGACAGAGACTGTGTTACTCAGTGGCATTACTCTAATCTTATGATGTTGCTTATTTGTGAACCTGAAAATGCTCTTTTTTAATGTAGTGAATCTAGATTTCTAGTTTTTATAATCCAGGCTTCAGTCTTAAATTTAAAAACCAATGAGCGTTATGATTGTGTGAAATATTTCTCTATATTTAGGTAAAAAAACATTCCTTCAAAGATTACCTAGACAGATAAGTAGATATTATTATTATTATTATTTTTGAGTTGGAGTCTCACTGTGTTGCCCAGGCTAGAGTGCAGTGGCATGCTCCCAGCCACCCCAACATTGCCCTGCTGGGCTCAGGCCATCCTTCTGCCTCAGCCTTCCAAGTAGCCAAAACTGTGCTACTGTGCCTGGACAGTTTTTTTGATTTACTGTAGAGATGAGGTCTTGCCAAGTTGCCCGGGCTGGAATCGAACCCACAGACTCAGGTAATGCACTCACCTTGGCCTTCCAAAGTGCCAGGATTATAGGCCACCGAGTCCAGCCATAGATCTTATTTTTAAAGTATTTCCTTGGCTGAAGAACTTTTAGAAGACAAAAATGCTGGAGACATTTTTGGGCATTAGTAGGAGCATTTTTCACTGGAGATTCACTAATTTGTTGTTTTTCTACCACTTAGGCCATCCCTGAGGAGAAAACTGCCTCTTTGCAGAGGAGAGTGGTGGAACTGGAGGGAGAAAGGGTAGCCCTGCTCCCTAGCACTGCAGAGCTGGAGGAGCTGAAAGCTGAGAATGGTTTGTGCATAAGCAAACCCTCATTCTCCATCTTCTTGTCCCACAAGTGCCTCTGTTTTTATCCTTATCCATGTATACCATGTGGATCATCGATGCTATGATAATAAAGATGTAGATAGAGCTAGTAGTTGTCAAAGGTAAGTTTAACAATCAGAAGATAGTACGTTTATGCACGTATAATATTTTGCAATATGGACTATACACGCTCTAGGAGTTCTATATAATTTATATTCATTTTGGAATGGTCCTGGCATCTTATAGAAAGTATCACTTGAGCAAGACCTCAATAAGATGATGAGTTTTTAAATAGGCCAAATGAAGAAAGCAAGGATATTCTGGTAGCGAATTTGTAGGATGAGGTAACAGAGGCCAGCATAAAAATTCCAAGGTAAAAGCCACTTTGGTTTTCACTCATGCAGTGCCCTGCTTGGAATCCTGTCCCTTTCTTTTAGACTGGCTGATTCTTACTTGTCTTTTGAACCTCAACTAGCACATTATCTTTTGCAGGAGTTTGGCTCTGTTCCCCAAATGTGGGGTTACATGCATTTTTGTGTTTCGACACATTCTTGTATATCTTTAAAAATGTGTTGAAATTATCTATTTATGTTTGCCTTTTTGCCATATTATAAGCTCTTCAAAGATAAAATATGAGATCTTCAAGGGCAGGGGTCATTTTTTTTTATCCTCTCCCCAGAACTAGTATATTACTTGGCAAATAGTGGCTACTGAATAAAG
Organism: Carlito syrichta; assembly: GCF_000164805.1. Taxonomy (NCBI): domain Eukaryota; kingdom Metazoa; phylum Chordata; class Mammalia; order Primates; family Tarsiidae; genus Carlito; species Carlito syrichta. Next base: position 89,801 of record NW_007250304.1, read on the forward strand.
TTTTATTGGATTGAACTGAACTTAGCATTTCATCATATTGGACTGTATGTGATCAGTTAGGAGATTGCAGACATATCTCCTCCCACTTATTATCTGCTTCATAAGGACTTCATGGATTCAGTAGCATATAATTAATGCCTTATTGACCTGTTTCATCCTGGATTAACTGGTCTACTATGCTTTATCATCTAGGAATGAGAAAGAGACTACCAAGTAAAGTTTGTAAAATCTTTCTTATACTTTAAAGCCCAAATTTCCAACTTATCAGTTTTCTACCTAGCTCTAAATGGAGGCTTATGCACTCACTATTTCCATTATTGCTAATAAATAAAGACCACCACAAATTCAGCTCATGATTTAGTCCCCTCAGAGCACTTCTTTGGACCTTATTCATGATGCTTATTTTGCAGTTTTGCAAACAATACCTATCCTGCTTATGTGGCTTTCACTCGGTTTGGAGGTATTATATGAGTTCTATTCCTTTCCTCTTTCCAGTAGGGATTACTGGCCTTGAGGTTTTCTGTATTGGTTTCTGTGTCTGATCTCATAGGTTACGTTTGCTTTACGTGTCATATTCTATTTAACTCATCTTTTCTTTTTTTTTTTTTTTGAGTTGGAGTCTCACTCTGTCACCCAGACTGGAGTGCAGTGGCCGCTCCTGGTCACCGTAGCCTCAACCTGCTGGGCTCCGGTGATCCTTCTGCCTCAGCCTTCCAAGTAGCCAGAATTATAGGCATGCACTACCACGCCCGGCTGGTTTTTTTTATTTATTGTAGAGATGAGGTCTCACTGCCCAGGCAGGTCTCAAACCTGCGGGCTCAGGCAATCCACTCACCTCAGCCTCTCAAAGGCATGGGATTACAGGCTGAGCCACCGAGCCTGGCTAACTCATCTTTTTTTTTTTTTTTTTTTTTTTTTGAGATGGAGATGCAGTGGCACACTCACAGCAGCATCAACCCGAGGGGCTCTGGTGATCCTTCTGCCTCAGCCTTCCAAGTAGCCAGAACTACAGGAGCGTGCTACCACACTCAGCTAATTTTTGGATTTATTGTAGAGATGAGTTCTTGCCAAGTTGCCTTGGCTGATCTCAGGCCTGCAGGCTCAGGCTATCCACTCGCCCTAGCCTCCCACAGTGCTGGGGTTATAGGCTGAGCCACCAAGCCCAGCCTTTAACTCATCTTTTGCACTGCCATTTCTATCACTGTAGCCTTTGTTCAAGTCATCTTGTAAAGTGTCTGAACATATCATATAAGGCCTTGAACACATTTATTTCATGGATGTTCTTTCAGTCATTCAGCAAATATCTATGAAGCCTTTTCTATGTGCCAGGCACTATTCTGGTTGCTGAGGACACAGTTATGAACTTGCTGGAGGGGAAGACAGGCCACAAGCATGTATGCAGAAATAAGAAAATTTCAGAGCATGTTAAGTGTTAGGATAAAAATGAAACAGTGAACTGCATGTGAGCATGAGGAAAGAGGAAGAAGCTATCAGAGTGGTCAGAATAGACTCTGAAGACTTGAAGCGAGAATGATGCAAAGGGAACAGCCACACAAAGAAGCTAAATGGAGAGTATTTTGAGTAGAGAAAAGAGCAGTGCAAGTGCCCTGAGGTGTGAATGATCCTGATAAATTTGTAGCACAGAAAGAAGACCTTTTTGGGGGGAGTAGAGTGAATGAAAATGGGACAGTACAAGAAGAGGAGGCTGAGAATTAGTGGGGTCAAAACTTGAGGGATCCTGTAGGTCACGTTAAGACATTCAGATAAAGTGTAAAAACAGAGTTTACTTTTATTCTAATTTTTGTGTATGTCTCTTTTCGCTTCTTAAAAAGAATATAGGCGGCAAGATGGCGACCGGGCAACCCGGCGTCTGAAGCCCTCTGCAAGGGAGATCTGCAGTGGGTCTCTGACTCTCGCCCCGGGGGGCTGTGTACCCCAGCATTGCAGCCTGCTCTTCAGACAGAGCTTGGCCATCGCCACCGCTGGAACATCGCAAGACTGGACAGTTTTACTGCACTGCACTGTCCCGCCACCGCCGCAGCCCCTCCCCCCGCCAGTGCTCCCATTGCCGCCGCCGCCGCCGCGGCCTCTGGGACGGGTAGCTCATCACAACCCAGCCCGAGGAGATCCACAACGAACCGCTTCAGGGAAGATCTGCTGGGATCGCTGCCACCGCTCCTGCGTCCGAGACTGACCTGCCCGCCCGGCGTGGGGATCCTGTTGCCTGCTCGGAGGCAGGCAGCCATCTTGTTCCTGTCCGGCCCCACCCCCTCTGGGGCGAGCAGCTGCGACAGCACCACCTGCTGGCGATTCAAGGTAACAACACCCAAACGGGAGAAACAAGCTTGATAAAGACATAGACCAAACTTCTGAACCGAGGTTATTCTGAACTGTCCTTCACTGCAGATCAGGGGAACTGACCCTAACTGCAAACTAATTTACCAGCTTGAAAAGAAAACTAGAAATCAGACCTGAAAAGACATTGGACCTAAACGAAATGTCACAGAGTGTGCTTCATTGATTCTATTAGTTTAATGACTTAATTCTATTCCTACTCTATTGTTCCCTTTTTTCTCTTTTCCTTTTCCTTTTCTTCTCTTTTCTGCTGTCTATAAACCATGTCTTTGTATAGAGGAACAGCACACTAGTAAGGTGGTTGGATAGCTGGTATGTTAGCATCACTATATGTTTTATTTTTGTTTGTATGAGAGTCGGTTCGACTGTAGCTGTGGTCTATTGTTTTTATCTGTTTCTGTATAGGCCTCTCTCTCTATTTGTTGGCACACTCGTTTGTTTCCCCCTTTACTCCTCTATCTCTCCACTCCCCTCTTCAACCCACTATCTGCTCCATTCTCTCCCCTCTGCTAACCACATTTTATTTCAGGGAGTAAACCTACAGCCCCACTGCCCAGAAAGATTCCAGGGCAGTGGGAAGTGAGTTCC
>NW_007250304.1:92918-94101 GCF_000164805.1 Carlito syrichta
AAATGAAGAAAAACCAAAAGAAGAATATAGGTCTTACATAGACCCCTGGGAGATCAGACAATGAGAAAACAGATTCTGGAACACAGACAATGAAGAGTCCCCAGAATGACTGGCTACATGCAACAAACCCAGACATCAAGACATTAATGGAGAGAATTAAAAAAATTGAGGAGAGACAAGAGGAAAATAGGAAGGAGTTGTTGTCAGAAATGACAGCAGTAAAGAATACTGTGATGGAAATGAACAACAGACTAATAAGCATGGAAAGCAGAATCAGCCAAGCCGAAGAAAGAATCTCAGAGCTCGAAGACCAAAACACAGAACTAACCCAAACTGTCAAAAGCATAGAAAAGAAGCTCAAAAAGACAGAACAAAACCTGCAAGAGATGAATGATCACTTCAAGAGACCAAACCTAAGAATAATTGGGCTTCCTGAGGCAGAAAGAGAAACAGAAGCCACACTGGAACAAACATTTCATGAAATCATTCAAGAAAACTTCCCTCATCTCATTAAGGATGAAAAAATTCAAACACAAGAGATTCAGAGAACCCCTGCAAGACAACAAACGAGAAGACCAACTCCCAGACACATAATAATTCGCCTAAACAAAGTAACTATGAAAGGAAAAATCCTAAAGGCAGCAAGAGAAAAAGGCCAGACTACCTACCAGGGAAAACCAATTAGAATAGCAGCAGATTTATCCACAGAAACCCTTCAGGCCAGGAGAGCCTGGAGCCCTATCTTCAAAGTTCTAAAAGAGAAACAATTTCAACCAAGAATAACCTACCCAGCCAAACTAAGGTTCATAAATGAGGGAGAATTGAAATCTTTTCCAGACATCCAATCCCTACGAACCTACGCCGCTACCAGGCCACCTCTACAAGAAACACTTAAGAAAGTACTGAACACAGAAGAAAAAGAAAAAAGAACAACAGCATTCTTCACAAGAGTACAGGCAAAAGATTAAAAACACACATGAACCAACTCCAAAACCCAAAGAAAGACAACAAATAAACAGGAACAACTCTGTAAGAACCTTATGACAGGGATCAACTCTTGCATTTCATTATTAGCCTAAATGTGAACGGACTAAATGCACCACTGAAAAGACATAGATTGGCAAAATGGATAAAATATCATCAGGCAACAATCTATTGCCTCCAAGAGACTCACCTCACTAGA
>NW_007250305.1:0-5032 GCF_000164805.1 Carlito syrichta
TTTGGCCTCTCTTGGCTTTCAACATGCCTATTCACTAAGCTCTATCTTTTCTAGCTTTTGATTTACAGTGAGACACATTCAACTCTTCCTTTCCCTGGAACACAGAGGCCATGGTAGGGTTATTAATTGGCCTAATTCAATATTATTGTGTCTCAGGGAATAGGGAGCCTGAGCAGTGGGAGAGAGACAGGGAAATGGCTACTCAGTGGCACAGTCAGAACCCACACAACAGTTATTGAATAAGTTCACTGTCTTATATGGGTGTGGTTCATGGCACCCAAAACAATGCAGTAGTGACATCCAAGACCACTGATTACTGGATATATAACAATACTAGATATATACTAATAATGAAAAGTTTGACATATTATAAGAATTTTCAAAATGAGACACAGAGACATGAAGTTAGCACAGACTGTTGGAGAAATTGTACCCACAGGATTGCATGATGCAAGGCTGCCTTGATCTTCAATTTGTAAGAAATGCAGCACCTGTGCAGAGCAGTGACATGAAAGTCAATAAAACAAGGTGCACCTATGCTCCTCAAGAGCTTGATCTCCCAGTCCAGGGCTTAATCCAGCCCCTCCACTGATAGAACAAAGCCTACATGGAGGGAGGCCTTTGTGTGTTAGGAAAGCTCCGTTTCCTGCCAGAGGAGCACCTCTCTGCCTTTGAGTGGAGGAACCTGAAGACCTCCCCACTAGTTGGGATGGCAAGAGGCGCGTGACGGTTGAACCCTTTGTGGTCCTGATAGCAGGTGTGTCTTTGGGGTATGGTGGGGCAGAGCCTCAGTGTCCTGGGGGTTAATCTCAGCTCAGCCCCAGCTTCTCCACTTAGTTTGATTTGACCTCAGCCTAACCATTATATATCTTCCAATTATCATGCATCTTTATACTTTGGTTTCTTTACATGTAAAATGAAATTTATAATCAAACTTAGCAGTGTAGGAATTAAATATGGTCATTCAAATCAAAGTCCTAGCACAGTCAGAAAAATGAGCCTGGGAGCAGGGTGTTTGAAGGACTGGCTTGTGATAACCAACCTGTTCTGGTACTTTCCATCCTCTCTGTGAGTTCCCACTATCTTCTGAGGTGTACACTATCATCTCCTCATAAAGGAGGAAAAAACTGGGATGCAGGAAAATGAAAGTCAACTAAAGAATCCCAATTCATCCTGGATGCCATCCTGCATCACCCCCACAGCCGCTTGTTAACCTGTTGGGAGCCAGCCTTGGAGGTCCACATGATTGACAGGGTCCCAGTGGGCCGAAGACCCCGGGCCGCAGGGCGAGCCTGGGAAGCTGAGGCCCTTCTGTCTTCCACCTTTGCTGTTTGATATGGCTGAAGAAATTCTGTGCAGTCATGGAAGAAGAAAATGGCATGTTTATGCGAAGTACTCACACTTAACCTGAGACTGTCATGGTTCATTTTCCCATTTTCCCACTATGCCGCTTGGCCTTTTCTAACATATGCAAGGGTTAAACTCTGAAGCACATCAAGAATGCTTTCTTTCACTTGGTTATAAGTTACTAGATATTGCTTGAGTAAAATATGATATAAGTATATTCACTCCTTATTTGATTTAGAATTACACAGCTTAGTGTTCAGACATAAGGTTTTTTAGAAGTACATGTTTATGGTAAGTTCATTATGAGCTCATTATAAGTTCTAACACTTATCTAGGAGTTATGTAGGTGATTTATAACACTGTCTTCACAGACTTAGGATAAAGATTAATCGTTAAAGTTTTTACTTAATTCTATAGTTAAATTTTAAGTAAACGTTTATAGAGTGGGTTTTCATTGAATTCATAGTATACTAATTAGATACTTTTATGATAATTAACCGAATACAGAAAGCAACCTTGGGGGCCTGGGAAATGTCATTCAAAGCTTCTTTTGAGTTTTATTTAGAAATAAACACTGCAGGATAAGAGAAAAGTAACGAAGACACCTGGACAAGAAAGGTGATTACAAAAGCTTTGAAGGTTGTAAAAGCCCAAAAGAGAAGAACTGCTACATGAAGGGCCGTGCCCCTGGGAACTTTCTTGAAGCACTTCAAGGACTGTAATTTGGGACTCTTTTGAAGAGAGTTCCTGGCAGTGTTATTCTTGACATGATAATTGTTTTATCCATGTATTAATCATAATTGGTAAATGTAATATCATACAATTTTATATAATCAATATACATATGTATGAGGGTTGACAAAAATTATTAGGCTCTGGTTATGTTTAACAAGGATTTTACTTTGTGTCATTAAGTTTTAGTGCTATAGTTTAGTGTTTTATAGCTACTTTGAAGATTGTTTTAAGTTCATAAGTTTAAGTTCACACAATGATAAAATTGGTGCCTCAAAGATAATAATAATTGCTCCACTGCCTATCTTAAGACAAAGATATTTTCCAGGAGGTTGCCAAGCATAAGGGAAAACAGCCAAATCACCATTATCCTAAACTTAAAAGCTCACTGGCAATTATGCAACCATAATAATTTTAGTTGTGTTAGTTTTATTTCATTATGTTTAGTTCACTTCATATGTTTATTCAGAGTAAAGATTAGTGTATGTATTTTCACAGTAAGTGACTTTCATTGTTATTCTTTAAATGCTAGCCACTGTTGTTTGGTCAAGTTAATGGGCTTCATATTCCTACTATCACTAGGTACATTCTATAGTTTTGTATTAGTGATTTTAAGACTTTTTTAATTACACAAGTGATGTGGAACCGAAGTCAAAGTAAACCTTGTATGCATTATGTTTAGTTTAAGTGAAATTCCTTTTACACTTATCTCAAGACTCATTAACTGAAAGTAGATAGTGTTTTTGGCTTATTCATTTCTTCTAAAGACTTCTAGATGGTGGTAACTTTTAAAGCATATGTACATGAAGGAATTTTGTCTTGCCCCTTTTACAAATGCTATAAAAGCTTTCTGTTAACTAATAAAGGATGTCATCTGTTCAGGAAGCAGGTGTCCAAGTATAAGATTTTCATCTTTCGCCTATCATCTCTCCTTCAGGAGATCTCACAACCTGGCAAAGGGGCTGGACCCCTTCATTAACCTTGTAACTCCCCTCCAGGAGACGACTTCATAAGTTCCCCTGTTAGGCTCTGGTGTGTGAGGGTCTTGGTGCTGCCTGTGAATTGGGAGTGGACAGGGTTGATGCAGGCCACCCTGTTGTCACCCTGTCCCCATGGTGAGAATAAGGAGGACGTGGCAGCTGAGGCCATGACCCAACGAGCAGGCCGGTCACTGGTAACCATGGCTACTTGGGGAAGTGGAGATGATGCTGCTTCTTCCATGGTCATCTGCCCTCAATTGAGGAAGATTAGTATCTCATCATCTTTACTGAGGATAGCCAGTTGCCAGGAATCCTCTGCTTATTTTGAAACTCTCTCTATGCTTGGTGAGTGGTGGTTTATAGATGAAGTTTACATGCAGGTGAAGTTTCATGTAGATGAAGTTTCTACATCACATAAATACTCGTATTGCAATGAGTCTGTACACTATTACAGAACATCTGCATGACAGTTGCTCAGCCAATATTGTAGGACTTGAAAAATGTAGAATAAGACAGTGTCTGTAAATTGCTCATTATTATAAAGTAACTAGTGACCAAAACTCAATGTGGATTTGATTAATTGAGCTAAGGTGTCATCATTTAGGGCAAAGTTACTTAGATTTAACTTCAGAAACTGTGAAATTATTATTTTTTATTTCTGGTATAAATTTACTTTTGAGTCTTTTTGTTCCAAAGCCAAATTCAGAAATGAAATTTAATCTTAATAATTTAGTTACAGTTAATTGCAGTTTTCATGTAACTAAATCATGACACAATGAAACCTGGTAAAAGTATTAGATGATTACAGGGTAAACTAATCAGATAAGCAGATAAGTAATAAAATAATCCTAGCAAGGATTCTAAAATTAAGATGACAGAGACACTCTGTCATGATTAAATGTGGCAGGCAGGCCAGACTAAAGTTATTTATGCATAAAACAACTAATTACATGCAAAAATGACCATTCTTGCTATGTTTAGGATAGTTATCGATTTTTTTAACTATTGATTCACACACATACGCATAAAAACACAAAACAGGTACCTTTTTGACATCACCTTGTAAATCAAATGATTCAGACACCAATGGTCTTACCTACAAAGAGAGCAGGAAGGCCTCATATTTTTGCCCTTACTTTGGTTTATCATGCATAATTTCTGTGTTTGTACACCAAGTTTGGCAGCGTTCCTCCTGCTGTTTGGGGCAAATCAAAAGCTACAGCACAAAAGCAGACAAAGAAGTAGAGAGAAAATCTCAAGTTTTGTTCAGCAGCTCCAAACATGAAACAACAGAAACACTCCAAAGTCTACATGACAGATGCTATGATGAGCCCCGGAGAGCAGACTCAGAGCAGGCTCTGAAATACACAAGCCAAAGATGCCAATGAGCTTTTTCACAAGTGGTCACCACTGGGCTGAGGCATGTGCGATGTTAGGAAATGTGCTGCCCACTTCATGTTTCAGTTGGCATGAAAGAAATAGAATACGGATCGAGGTCAGAAGCAGGAAGAATACTGATATGCCAAGAGCACCCCAGCTGCTCCAAAGGGTTAGTGAGCCTATTAAGCATTTTTTGAAATGGAGGAGATCAAGGAGATGACTTTTCCACTTGGAACAGGGGTTGCAGCTGGTACTTCAAAGCCATGTGAGATAAGAAAGAGGGGGGCGGCAAGGGAACATAAACTCCTCTCTTTCAAAATAAAATTTGGTAGAATTCTTATTCTCCTGTGGTCTATCTGCACACACAATTCCTGAGACCCTTCTGATTCAGTGATCTAATAAAAACAATTCTGACACCACATGTTACCCGCTTCTTGTTATTTCTCGTTATCTGCCATCCCCTTTTGGTTCAAACCACAAATGTTTATTGAGTAGCTCTCATCTGCATGGGATGGTGAAGCGATGTACAGGACAAGGATGGAAGTGACAAGATGCCTCTGTCTCAGATGGATTTTCATAATAACACAAAAGCC
>NW_007250306.1:0-739 GCF_000164805.1 Carlito syrichta
CCACCAACTCCCTTTGGGGAGGAACTTCTGTTTTTCTTTAGTGAACCTCAGGAGTTTAAGTGGACAGATTTCTCCATGGTCTAAAACTGTGTACTGTGTTGACTAGTTCTTTCTGGAATTTAGGGATACCAGAAATTATTTTGCTTTGCACTGAAAATTTGACCTTGGTATATGTAATAACTATATATATATGTATATTTTTACACATAAATAAAGACACACACACAAACATATACAGACATATATGTTTATAAATATACATATATCTCGAAGTAGCTGAAACTATAGGCATGCACCACTATGCCTGGCTAATTTTTTTAAAAATTTTGTTGTAGAGACAAAATCTTGCCATGTTGCCCAGGCTGGTCACAAACCTGTGAACTCAGACAATCCTATATCTATATAGGAAAAGTATCTATGTCAAGGTTTGAGGTTTTAAAATTCTTTTTAAAAATTAACATAAGTAATATATATAGATGTGCATAAAATATTTATGTATATACTTTTAGAGATGGCAGGCAGTTTCTTACAATGAATGGCTATTAGACATTTCTTTGCGTGGTATAGGCCCTGAAATCTGCATGTTCTCTTGACCTCCACCCCTTGCCTTCCCTAGAGGGTTGTACTCTGAAACCATAAATAAAAAGCGTTTACTTAAAATGCCAACCTTGACCGTATTACTGAATATTTACTTGCACCATTATATTATGTAAATGTTGGTACAATATTCAGATCTGAA
>NW_007250306.1:1556-3392 GCF_000164805.1 Carlito syrichta
AACAAACAAAAAGTTACTATATTTAAGAAAAGCAATCTTACATGCAAAATATATAAGGAAAATAAGATATGTTTTGATGAAAAGTTATAAGAAAGCATGGAAATGTGGTTTTTGTCAAAGGAAAAGTAACTATGTTTAAGTTTGAGGTTTTAAAGTAGTCTTAAACAGAATATAAGTAATAGCTAAAACTAAATAGGTACAGAAAGCTGGGGTGAGTATATCAGGTGGAATTAAAAGATAAAACTAAAAGGTTAAGTAAGTTGTCAAAGGTCTGTGGAAGATTGGCCTATGAAGAATAGTCACCGCTAACATAACAGTGATGCCTCTGTCCCTGTCACCATGGTGGGTCTCACCACCCCTCCTGCAGATCACGCCGGGGGTGGATTTTACTCTTACACAAAGAACATATTCTAAAATGTCCACTTCTGAACATTTGGACACTTTACCTCCCTGTTATATTGCAGAGCAAGTCAATTCTGATGCTAACTAGGAGAGATGACCTGGAGTTAACCCTAGTAAACTTCACTGAGCAGATAACATTAGAACTGACATCTCAGTGGAGGAATAGTTATTAGCAGATCCTGGTGAAGAGGTTCTGCCTGATGTAACCTCAGGGGCAAAGGTAATGTGGCAGATGTGAGCTTAACAATAGAGTTGAAACAATACTGATACTTCTTATCCATGGACTTCAAACAGAGGAGCCAGAAACCAGATAAACAGATCATTTTATGCCCATTGCATATACTATTTTTCTACCCATTATAGTGTTTCCATTGTTTCCATTACGTGGCTTATTTTTCTAATTTTTTTTCAGTTCTCTTTGTGTTGTTGTTGTTGTTGGGTTGTGGTCTCACTCTATCACACAGGCTGGTTCAACCTCCTGAGCTCAGGCATTCCTTCCACCTCAGTCCCTTGAGTAACTGCGACTATAGGTGTGCATCTCCACATCCTTTTTTTTCTTTTTTGTTAGAGATGAGGTCTTACTATGCTGCCTAGGCTCATCTCAAACTGCTGGGCTCAAGCAAATCTCCTGCCTCAATCTTCCCAAGTGCTGGGATTAAGGTATGAACCACCACCCCTGGTCTCAGTTCTCACCTAATATCACTTTAATAATATTTCAGGGTTTTTCTGTTGCCTTACTATTTTGTTTGTCCTTTTTGGCGACAGGTCTCCCCACTGTGTTGAGAGCTCCAGGAGGGCAGGCCTGGTACAGTTTTGGTAGCTGCAGTATGGAGCTTGGGAAATGAAATGCTGGAGGGAAATGGAAATGGAACTGGAGGATTAAAGACCTTAACAAGCATAATCTGTAAAATTATCTTCTATGAAGAAGATAATATAAGAAAAACACTTAATGACGTTGGATTTGTTTGGATGTAATGCCAAAAAAAAAGGCAACAAAGGGACATAGACAATAGAACCCACTTAAAAATGTGTTCATAGGCTTTGCAGACATCACCACCTGAGCCCTTTTCCATGAACTGCACCATGTTCTTTGACATCACCATAGATAGTGAACCCTTGGACTGCGATTCCTTCAAGCTGTTTGCAAATAAAGTTTCAAAGACAGCAGAAAACTTTCATGCTCTGAGCACTGGAGAGAAAGAATTTGGTTAAAATCTCCCTGCTTTCACAGAATTATTCCAGAGGTTTTGTGCTAGGGTGATGACTTCACACGCCATACTGGCATTGGCAAATCAAACTATGGGGAGAAATTTGATGAGAACTTGACCTTGAAGCACACAGTTCCTGGCATCCTGTCCAAGGAAAATGTTGGCCCCAATACAAATGGTTCCCAGTTTTTCATATGCACTACTCAGACTTAATGGTTTGATGGCA
>NW_007250307.1:0-1094 GCF_000164805.1 Carlito syrichta
CTGGTTGATTTAACTATGTGACTTAACAAGCTAGCTCGCTGACATATCTAGCTGACTTAACTAGCTAGCTTCTTAACTAGCTGGCTGACATAAGTAGCTGAAATACCTAGTGAGCCAGATGGCTGCCCATCTGACTTAACAAGCTTTTTGACTAGCCAACTGGCTTGACAACTGACTTAAAATGCTGACTTAGCTAGTTTCGCAGCTGGTTGTCTAGCTGAGTAAACTAGCTGAATTAACTAGCTGGCCAGCTGGAAAGCCAGCTGACTTAATTGCCTAGCTACCTATCTAGTCAGCAGCCTAGCCAGCTCACTTAACTAGCTGACATATTGAAGTACTCAGCTGGCTAGTCATAAAACTTAACTAGCTAACATATTGAAGTAGTCAGCTGGATAGCCATCAAACTTAACTAGCTATCTACCTAGCTAGACAGCTGGATAGCCAGCTAATTTAACTAGCTGATATAACTAGATAGCCTAATGGCTAGCCAACTGACTTAATTAGGTACCTATCTACATAACCTGCTGGCTTGCCAGCTGACTTATATACCTAACTACCTAGCTAATCAGCTGGCCAACGAGCTGAATTAATTAGGTGAGTTAACTAGCTAGAAAGCTGGCTAGTCAGCTGACTTAACTAGATAGCTATCCTCATAGACAGCTGGTTAGCCCACTGATTTAACTAACTTACTTAACCAGCTAGCCTGCTCATTAACTAGCTTACTTAACTAGTTAGCTACCTAGTTCTTCAGCTGAGTTTACTACCTGATTTAACTAGCTAACTACCTATCTAGCAAGGTGGCTGGTCAACTGACTTAATTATCTGACTTAATTAGCTAGCCAGCTGGATGGCCAGCTGAATTAACCAGCTAGCATTCTGACACAAGTAGTTGACTTAACTAGTTAGCCAGCTGGCTACCCAAGCTGGCTATTTAAGCCGGTTGGCTAGCCAGGTGGCCAGTCCACCAGCTAGCAAGCCTGCTGCCTAGCCAGCTAGCCAGCCAGGTAGCTCACTAGTTAAGACAGCTGGCTAGCCGTCTAGCCAACCAGGTATTTAGCTAGTTAAGTTAGCTGAATGGCCAGGTAGCCAGTCAA
>NW_007250307.1:2568-3453 GCF_000164805.1 Carlito syrichta
AGGTAGCTAGCCAGTTAGTTAGCTAGATAGTTTCCTGGCTAGCTAGTGATGTCAGTGAGTTAAGTCAGCTGGCTAGTCAACTGTCTACCTGGTTAAGTCAGCTAGTTTAGTCAGCTATCTAGCCAACTGGCTAGATAGGTAACTAGCTAGATAAGTCAGCATGCTAGTCAGCAGGCTAGCAGTTCAAGTCAGCTAGTTAAGTCAGTTGGTTAGCGTGCTGGCTAGGTACGTAGCTAGCTAGTTAAATGAGCTGGCTAACCAGCTTGCTAGCTTATGTCAGCTAGGTAAGTCAACTGGCTAGCAAACTGGCTAGATAGAGAGCCAGGTAGTTAAGTCAGCTGACTAGGCAGCTGACTAGCTGTTTAAGTCAGCTAGTTAAGTCAGCTGGCCACAAGCTGGCTAGCTAGGTAAGACAGCTCATAAAGTCAGTTGGCTAACCAGCTGGTTAGCTAGTTAAAAATGCTAGTCAAGTCAGGTGGCTATTCCTCTGGCTAGCTAGTTATTTTAGCTAGCTAAATCAGCTGGCTAGCTAGGAAGCTAGCTATATAAGTCAGGTAGTGATGACAGCTAGCTAGCTAGTTAAGTCAGTTAGTTGTCAGTTGACTAGCTAGATAGCTAGCTAGGGAGCTAGCTAGTTGAGCAGGTAGTTAAGCCTGCTGACTAGCTGGGCAGCTAGCTGGTTAACTCAGCTAGTTAAGTCAGCTTGCTAGCTAGATATGTCAGCGATATAACTCAGCTGGCTAGCCAGCTGTCTAGCTGTGTAGCTAGATAATTAAGTCAACTGGCTAGCCAGTGAGCTAGCTAGATAAGTAAACTTGTGAAGTCAGCACACTAACAAGCTGGATAGCTAGATAGCTAGCCAGTTCAGTCAGCTGGCATGACAGC
>NW_007250308.1:0-1418 GCF_000164805.1 Carlito syrichta
TTAACTAGCTAACCAACTCACTTATCTGGCTCACTTAACTAGCTAGTTTCCTAAATAGCCAGCTGACTTAACCATCTGAATTGCCTAGATAGCTATCTTACTCGCTAGCTGACTTAACTAGCTGACTTAACTAGCTAGGTAGCTAGCTTAAACAACTGACTTAACTAGCTGAAATATCTAGCTAGCCAGCTGTCTAGCCATCTGAATTGCCTAGCTTTTTGACTAGCAAGCGAGCAGGTTAGACAACTGACTTAATGAGGTGACTAAAATAGCTAGGAAACTGGTAAGCAGGCTGAATTAACTACTTGATAAACGAGCTAGGCAGTTGGCCAGCCAGGTACCTAAACTAACTGACAACTATTTATCCATCTGGCAAGCAAGCTGACTAAACTAGCTCTCTACTTCTCTAGCCACCTGGATAGCCAGCTGACTTAACTAGCTGACTTAATTAGCTAGCCATCTGGCCAGTCAATTAACTTAACTAGGTCATTATATACCTAGTCAGCTGGCTAGCCAGCTGATTTAACTAGCTTTCTTAAATAGCTGACCTGCTTTCTAGCCAGTTGAATTAAATAGCTTGCTACATAGCTAGCCAGCTGGCTAGCCAGCTGTATTAACTAGGTGACTTATCTAGCTAGCCAGCTGTCTAGCCAGCTAACTTAAATAGCAAGCTACCTAGTTAGCCAGCTGGATAGTCAGCTGACATATCTAGGTGACTTAACTATCTAGTCAGATGGTTATACCATTGACATAAGTAGCTAGCTACCTAGCTGGCTAGCTGGCTAACAGGCTGACATAGCATACTGACTTAACTAGCTAACCAACTGGTTAGCCAGCTGACTTAATTGCCTAGCTACGTAGCTAGGCATCAGGCAAGAGAGCTGACTAAACTAGCTGATTTAATGAAGTAGCCAGCTGGCTAGCCAGGTGACTAAACTAGCTAGCTACCTAGACAAACAACTGAATAGACAGTTGACCTAACTATGTGATATAATAAGATGCCTGATTGCTAGCCAGCTAACTTAACTAGATACCTAAATACCTAGCCCACTGGCTGGCCAGCGGACTTAACTACCTAACTACCTAGCTAACCTGCTGGCAAGCGAGCTGACTTAACTAGGTGACTTAACTAGCTAGCCAGCTTACCTTAATAGCTGACTTAACTAGTAAGCTACCTACCTAGTCAGTTGACTTAACTAGCTGCTTTAACTAGCTAGCTCCCTAGCGAGTTTTCATATTACTAGCTGACTTAACTAGCTGGCTTAACTAGCTAGCTAGCTGACATATGTTGCTGAAGTAAATAGCTAGCTAATTAGCTAGCCAGCTGACTTAACTAATTGACATAACAAAGTAGCCAGCTGGCTAGCTAACAGACTTAACTAGCTAGGTACCTAGCTAGAGAGCTGGATAGCCAGGTG
>NW_007250308.1:2242-3873 GCF_000164805.1 Carlito syrichta
CGCTATATAGTTAACCTGCTGGCCAGCCAGCTGACAAAACTAGGTGACTTAACTAGCTAGCCAGCTGTCAAGCCAGCTGAGTTAATAAGCAAGTTAACTGGCTATCCAGCTAGATAGCCAACTGACTTAACTAGGTGACTTAACTAGCTTGTCAGTGGTGCAGACTGCTGACATAACTATCTAGCTACCTAGTTATCTAGCTGTCTAGCCAGCAGAGTTAACTAGGTTACTTAACTAGCTAGGCAGCTGGCTAGCAGACTGACTTAACTGCCTAGGTAAATAGGTTAACAGGTGGATTGTGAGCTGACTTAACTAGCTAGCTGCCGAGCTGACCAGCTGTATATTGAGCTGACTTAACTAGGTTACTTAACTAACTACATAACTTGCTAGCCACCTGACTTATCTAGCTAGCTACCCACCTAGCCAGCTGGCTAGCCAGCTGACTTAACATGTTAAAATAACTAGCTAGCAAGCTAACTTAACTAGCCGACTTAATCTACTAGATACCTAGCTCACCAGCTGGCTTAACTAGCTGACTTAATGAGCTACCTAGCTGACATAACTAGCTGACTTATATAGCTAGATTCCAAGGTAACCAGCTTACTTAACTAGCAGAAATAACTAGCTATCTATCTGACTTATCTAGCTTTTTAACTAGGTAACCAGCTGGATATTCAACAGACTTAATGAGCTGACTTACCTAGCTAGGCAGCAGGTTGCCAACTGACAACTAGTTGACTTAACCAGCTAGTCAGCTAGCTAACCAGGTGACTTAACTAGCTGGCTACCTATATAGCCAGCTTTCTAACCAACTGACTTACCTAGTTGACTTAAGATAGCAAGCTGGCAAGCCAGCTGACTTAACTAGCTTGATACCTACATAGTCTGAAGGCTAACCAGCTGATTTAACTATATGACTTGGATAGCTAGACTGTTGTCTAGCAAGCTGACATATCTAGCAAGCTACCAGCCTAGCCAGCTGATTAGAGAGCTGACTAAATTAGCTGACTTAACCAGCTAGCCAAATGTCTAGCCAGCTGACTTAACACACTGACATCACTTGCTAGCCAGGTAGCTGTCTAGATGACTTAACTAGCTAGCTACATACATTTCCAGGTGGCTACCCATCTCTCTTAACTAGCTGAATTAATCAGCTAGCCAACTGTCTAGCCAACTGACGTAACTAGCTTGCTACCTAACTAGCCTTCTGGTGAGCCAGCTGACTTATCTATCTAAGTTAACTAGATAGTTACCTAGCTGACCAGCTGACTTATATAGTCAGCTAAGTAGCTAGCTACCTAGCTAGCCAGCTGACTTAATTAGTTTTCTAACCAGCTAGATATCTAGCAAAAAAACTGACATAAATAGTTAGTGGCATAGCTAACTTGCTGACTTAACCAGCTAGCTAACTAGTAAGCTTATTTGTTATCCAACGTGCTAGCTAACTGACTTAATCATCTGACTTAACTTGTTATCTAAAGAGTTATCTAGCTAACTCAACCAGCAGACATAGCTCGCTAGCTAACTAGCTTGCTTGCCTACTCAACTAGCTGATACAACCCATTTGCTAACTAGCTAGCTAGCTGACTCAACCAGCTGACTTAACCCGTTAGTTAACTAGGTAACTACCT
>NW_007250308.1:4635-5824 GCF_000164805.1 Carlito syrichta
ACTTGGCCAGCAATTAGCTGACCTAACTAGTCGGCTGACTTGTTAGCTGTGCTAACTTGTCAACTGACAAGTTGATCAACTAGTCAGACGATTGGTTAGCTCACTTTACTACTTTGATGGTTAGTTGGCAGACCGGTTACCTGACTTAACTATTCGACCAGCGCGTGAGCCAACAGGTGAGCAGACTTAATTAGTTGGTGGGCAAGAGAGCGGACTGGTCAGCTGACTTAACAAGGTGGTCAGTGAGTGAGTCAACTTATAAGCTGACTTAAGAAGTCGACTGGTGAGTGAGCCGACTGGTCAGCTGATTTAACTAATCTGCCGGTGAGTGAACTGACTGGTTAGCTGACTTTAGTCAGCTGGTGAGTGAGCCCATTGTTCAGAAGACTTAACTATTCAGTCGGTGAGTGAGCAGACTGGTGAGCCGAATTAACTAGTTGTCCGTCGAGTGAGCCGAAGGGTGAGATGACTTAACTAGTCAACCAGCAAGAGAGTCATTGGTGAACTGGCTTAGCTAGGCGACTGGTGAGCAAGCCGACTAGTTAGCTGTCCGTTTGGCCTATGAGCAAGCCGATGAGTTAGTTGAACTATTGGCTGGCGAGTGAGCTGACTAGTTTGCTGACCGGTGGCAGGTGAGTGAGCAGACTAGTTAGCTGACCTGATGGAAAGTGAGCGAGGCTAGTAGTTAGTTGACCAGCTTGCTGAGTTGCTAGCGCACTTGTTAGCTAAACAACTAGCTGATTTGCTAGCTCACTTAACTATATAGCTGACTAGCTAGATGGCTATGTGGCTGACATAACTAGCTAGCAAACAAGCTATCTAGCTTTCTATCTAGCTGATTTAACTAGCTAGCTAACTGACTAGTTAGCTGGTTAGCTTACTTAACTATCTAGCTGATCAATTTGCTGACTAGATAGCTGACTTAAATAGCTAGCTGAAAAGCAATGTGACTACCTAGCTGACTTAACTTGCTAGCTGACTTAACTAACTAGCTGGCTAGCCAGCTGACTTAACTAGCTGACTTGCTAGTTGACTGGCTACCTGGCTAGCCAGCCTACTTCACTAGCTAGCTACCTGGCTGGGTAGACAGCTATCCAGCTGGCTTAAGTAGCTAGATACCTGGCTGGTTAGTTGGCTAGGGAGCCAGTTAGCTAGCTAAAGGACTGGACAGCTGGCTAGCTAGCTGAAT
>NW_007250309.1:0-9145 GCF_000164805.1 Carlito syrichta
CGGATTCCAAGTGTGGACCACTGCACCAGGCCTTCTGGTTTGTTTTTGACAAAGATTGGTGGCTGGGCTCGGGACTCAGCTTTGTCAGTCCAGCCCTCTGGGAGGCAGATTCCAGTGGCCGGCCCAAGTCCACTGGCTGAGACCAACCCAGGCACCTCAGCGTGACCTCTTCTCTACCATCCATCTCAAATGAGCTGTATGTGGTGGTGCCTGCCTCTTGTTCTGGTTCCTCTAAAGGTCATGGAAAGGTTAGCCAGAGTCCAACGGGCCAAGTCTGCGGTGTCCAGGACTGAGACACTGCCCTCCAGCCTGGGTGATGGAGTAAGACTCTGACTCAAAAAAAAGGTAAAAAGGAAAAAAAGAAGAGCATCCATTTGTGTGTGGAGTTGGGATCATCATGAACAGACAGAGATCATTTCAGAAGGAGGCTTCAGGCTTGCGCCTACAGTTTTTTAAAGATGGTTGATGGTAGTCAATCTGGCTGTGCCATAGGGTGGCCAAAGTGGGGTACTGCTGGAGCCCGAGAGTTCGAGTTCAGCCTGGGCTATGAAGCGAGGCCTCGTTGTTTCCTGGAATGCTAACACTCCAGTCACGCATGGTGGCACCCACAGTCCCAGCTACACGGGATGAGGTGGCCTCCGTTTCGGGGTTGACCTTTGCATCACAGCCACTGAAAACACGTGCAAGACCTGGCCAGGTTCTGTTGCTAATGGCTGTTAGTCCCACCCCATGGGAGGCCAAGCAGGAGATTCCCTGATCCCCGCGGTTGTAGACCAGCCTGGTTGAGGTGACCAGACCTCGTCTCAGCGAGAGGTTCCCAAAATCGAGTCATGCGTGGTGGACCCCAGAGTTGTGACTGCATGGGGGCTGAGACAGAAGGACCACCTGAGCCCCACAGATCGAAGCCCCGGGATGCATGATCATGCCACCATACCCCAGCCTGGCGAATGGAGATGCTTCACATGTGTGTCACGATGGGCATCCAAGGCTTCTTTGGGCTCCTGGGGTCCAACCATCATCCCGCCTTGACCTCCCAGAATGCTGGGATTCCAGGTGTGGGCCACCGCATCAGACCTTTGGGTTCATTTTTGACAAAGGATCGAGGCCAGGCTCATGGGCTCAGCCTTGTCATCCCAGCACTTTGGGAGACGGAGGGCAGCGACCAACCCTAGCCTGTAGGCCATGAACCACCCAGATACCTTAGCAAGACCTCATCTCTACCCTCCATCACAAACTAGTCAGGCGTGGTGGAGCATGCCTGTCATTCCAGTTCCTTGGAAGGCTGAGAAAAAGGCTCACAAGATCCTGGTGGGCCAAGGCTGAAGTGACCGGAGTGAACCACCACCCTCCAGCTTCTGCAACAGAGTGAGAATACGAGTAAAAAGAAAAAAAATGAAAAAAGAAAAAAAAAGAAGAGCATCCATTTGTGTGTGGCATTGGGATCATCCTGCACAGACAGAGATCAATTGGGAAGAAAGCCCAAGCCTGGGGCCTACAGTTCCCGTAAGGTGGTGGATTGTCAGACAATCAGGTGTGGTTTGGAGGCCGAGGCAGGTGAACTCTGGATCCCTGGAGATCGAGACCAGCCTGGGCCATGTAGCAAGAACTCATTGCTCCCTGGAATGCAAACAATGGAGTCACGCTTGGTGACATCCGTGGTCCCAGCTACATGGGATGTTCTGGCCTCTGTCCTGGGGCATTTCTTTGCATTGCCCCACCAACAGAATGTGCAAGTCCAGCCTGGGCACCATGGCTCATGGCCATCAGACCCACTCTCTAGGTTGCCGAGGCGGGCAGCTGCCTTAGCACAGGGATCTGAGACCAGTCTGGATGACGTGGCCAGATCTCATCTTGGCGAGAAGTCCCAAAATCAAGTCTGGCGTGGTGGCGCCTGGAAACCCAGCGCTTGGGTGCCAAGGAGGGAGGCATGCCTGAGTCCCACAGGTCACGGCCCTGGAGGCCACTCTAGTGCTGCCACCCACCAGTCCGGCCAACAGAGATTCCAGTGACAAAAAGATGCCTCCCATGTGAATCACAATGGGTGTCCACAGCTCCCCAGGGAAAGCTCCACATGGGTGGGAGACGATGGAGCAATCGAGAGAGGAAGGAGGCCTCCTCCAACCCAAAGGTGATAGACTATCCACCAGAAACTGGGCTGGCATGGCATTGCCAGACTGCATTGATCACTCTGTGACAAGTGACTGCCCTAACTCAGGACCATCTGTCCCGTGAGTTCACAAGCTTCTTTGCCATGGAGCACGAGTGTGGAGGGTGGTGGCATGCCTTATAGGATGCATGGCCAAAGGTGTCGGATGAGAGTGATGGGGAAACCTCCTGTGAATGACAGTCAGGGAAGTGCCTTTTCCTCTCCCATTCCTGAGGTTGACTCCTTGCACTGGGTGGCAGGGGTGGTGGTGGTGGTGGTGATGTTGATTATTATTAGTAGTAGTCTGAAACTTGCTCTGTCACCCAGGCTGAGCACAGCAGCAGGCTCACCGCCACCACATTCTCCACCAGCCATGCTCTGATGATATCCCTATCTTGGCCTCACGAGTGGCTGGAAACACAGGCCTGCACCACCATGCCCAGCTAATATTTGGATTTATTTTTCATGGCCGAGATAAGGACTCGCCCTGTGTCTCTCAAACTTTTGGGGGGTCGTGGATGGCCGGGCGACTCATGACTATCCCATCAGCACTTGAGGAGGCCAAGAGGGGAAGATGGCTGGAGGCCAGGAGCTCAAAACCAGGCTGGATACCATGGCAAGCTCCCATCTTGACCCCGAGCAAAATACAGAAAACCTTATATGAGGGCAGGCCTTGGCAGGAGGACCACCTCCAGGCCAGAGTTCATGACCAGGAAGGAAGACCAAGATGTTGACCAATTGGAAAATCTGTGATCACAGCAGTTTGGGAGGCCCAGGATGAGAGGATGGCCGAGTTAGGCGGTTTGAGAGCAGCCTGGGCAACCAAGTGAGGAAAGAAAAGAAAGAATGATAGAAAAAGAGAAAGAAAGAAAAAATAGAAAGAAGGAAATAAACAAAGAAAGAAAGAAAGAGAGAAAGAAAGAAAAGAAAGCAAAGAAAGAAATTCATTCTCCCTCAGTCCTTCCCTCTGCCCCCTCACATGTGAGAGTCCCCCAAACTAGGCACCTTCCAGTCCATACCCCCCCAATTACTGATCCCACTTTGTTGTGGGAGTTCCTGAGACTCCCTGGCTATGTCAGTGCCAACTCTTCTCTCCGAGGTGAGAAATGTGCCCCAGGCAGGCCAAAACTCCGACTCAGCAAAAAGGACCTTCTGGCAAGAAAGGCTGGTTACACATCTCTCACCTGGGGACATTTCACCCCCTCAGTCCCATTCTCTCAGGCTCTAAAGACAGTCGCCCTATAAACACACCATGCACAGTTGAAAATCTGTGCATGATTCTGATGTTTTTGGAGACAGGGTCTGGTTCTGTGGCCCAGGCTTTGTCCCGGGGACATGATCATCATTCACTGGCAGCTTCCAAATCATGGAGTGACCAGGATGATGGGCACCTCCACTCCAGACTCCCTGTTTGGATGGGTGAGGAGATGGGGTCTCCCTGTTTGACCCGGGGTGGCCTTGGGCTCCTGCTCTCCAGCCAACCTCCCGGCTTGGTCTCCCAGAGTGCTAGGATTCTATGCTTGGGCTGCCATGCCAGGCCTTCTGGTTGTTTTTTGATGAAGGATCGAGGCCGGGGTCTGGGGCTCAGCCTCATCATCCCCGGCCAAGGCCAGGAGCTGGCCAGAGGACGTGGGTGAGACCCACCCAGGCGCCTTGGCGAGATCTCCTTTCTACCCTCCATCCCAAATGAGCCTGGCATGGTCACATGCACCTGTCATTCCAACTCATCAGAAGGCTGAAGAAAGGCTCGCTGGAGCCCAGTGGGCTGAAATTGCAGTGGCCGGAGTCAGCCACCGCCCTCCAGCCTAGCTGATGGAGTCAGACATCAACTAAAAGAAAAAAGGAAAAAAGGAAAAATAAGTAGAGCATGTATATGTGTATGGAGTTGGGATCATCATGAACAGACAGAAATAATTTGGGAAGGAGGTCCCAGCTTTGGGCCTGGAATTCCCGAAAGATGGTGCATCGGCAAACAATCAGGCTGTGGCTTTGGGAGTGCAAGGTGGGGGACCACAGGACCCCGGGAGTTCGAGACCAGCATGGGACACATAGTGAGACCTCGTTGCTCCCCAGTAAGCAAAAACTGGAGTCGCCTGTGGTGGCCCCCTCTGTTCCGGCTACACTGGATGTGGAACCTTCATCCTGGGGAGTTCCTTTGCATCACCCCCACTGACAGAACGTGCGAGTCCGGGCCAGGCACCATGGCTCATAGCCATCAGCCCCGTGCCCTAGGGAGTGGGGGTGGGAGACTGCCTGAGCCCAGGGGTCAGAGACCAGCCCAGGTGATGTGGTCAGACCTCGTCTAGGTGAGTGGTCCCAAAAATGGTATCAGGCATTTTGGCCCCCCTATTTCTGGCTGCTTGGGGCCGAGGTGGGAGGACAGCCTGAGCCCCATAGGTTGAGTCCCCTGGAGCCAAGATCAAGCCACTGTGCCAGGGCCCGGCTGACTGAGACTCCGATGACAAAAAAGATACCTCCCACATGCATCATGTCGGGCATCCATGGCTCCCCAGGGAAAGGTCCACGTGGGTGGGAGACGATGGAGTGATTGGGAGAGGAAGGAGCCCTGCCCACCCGAAGGTGGCACACAGAGCAACCAGTACCTGGGCTGGCCTCTGCGCTGCTGGACTGCCTTGACTACTCTGTGCCCGATGGTGCCGTAGCTCGCAGTCGTCTGTTTCGTGAGCTCACACACATTTTGGGTGTGGGACAGGAGTGTGGAGAGTGGAGGCAGGCCTCCTGGGTAGCACTGCCGAAGGTACAAAATGCACGTGCCCAGTAGCCACCTTTGAAACCTCCCATGAATGACAGGCCAGAAAGTGCCTTTTCCTCTCCCAGCCCTGAGGGTGACTCTTCGCGCTTGGTGGTGGGGTGGTGCTGGTGATCATTATTTGGATTCGGAATCCTGACTGTCGCCCAGGCCAGGGTGCAGGGGCACACTCACAGCAAACACAGACTCCACCTTCCTGGCTAAGGTGATCCTCCTGCCTCGGTTCCCTGTGTGGTTGGAACCACAGGCCTGTGCCACCATGCTCAGCTAATCTTTGATTCATTTTTGATGAATGAGATGAGGACTCACCCTGTGTCCTGGGATGGTGTTGTACCCACAGGCTGAGGTCCTCCACTCTTTTGGGCCTTCGAAGTGCCAGGATACTAGGCTGAGCCCCTGAGCCCAGCCTGTGATTGTGGTGGTGTTGGTGGTTGGTATTATTCTGAGTCTGAGTTCAGCTCTACTGCCGAGGCTGGAAGTGAAGGGGCCCACTCTTGGCAACCGTGGCCTCCACTCTCTGGGCTCTGGCAATACCCCAGCCGCGGCCTCCCAAGTGGTCTGAATAACAGGCATGCGCCACCACGCTCAGATCATTTTTTGGCTTCTTTTAAAGACAAGTTTGCCAATGTGCCCTGGTTGGTCTCTAACCCGGGGTCACAGGCCATCCTCTCTCCTCACCCTCCCAGAGCACTGGGATGACAGGCATGAGTCCCCCCACCTGGCCGCCAAACCCCTCTTGAGGCCACACCACAAGGCCCACTCCCTTCTGATGAACTGGTTTTGGGAGCCAGCCTCAGAGGCCTTCAGGTTGACAGGGTCGGGAAGGCCGAAGACCCCAGGTTGCATGGCAACTCTGGGCAGCTGTCGGCCCTGCTTCTTCTACTCATCTTGTTATGTTCATTGTTGGTACTGGAGAGTTGGGAGATGCAAAAAAATAGTAGTCCATTAAAAAATCTATTAGTAGAAACAAGCAGTAAGTGATATGGAAATTTTGCTACCAAGATATTACCCTCCACTTCAGTTTCTCTGTCTCCACCCTTTTGGTGTTTGAACCCACAACAATGAATAAAAACTTTGGGTGGCACTCTCCTAGCCCTGGGAGCCTTGGTTTCAGTGTGCATCAGGGCTCTTGTTATCCCTGTCAGGGGATTATAGGCGCAAATTGTAAACAACATGTTTGGAATCATAATAGGTTTATTAGTTTTAGTTTTTGTTTTTTAAGTTGGTTACTATTTAGGAGCCTTGGGGATGTTGTTTTCATTTTACTAATTTTGAAGTGTTATATAGGTATTTTTATCATAACAAATAATGTTGTTGTGATGATTACGAGTGTTTTAATTTTAGGTGCAGTCATTTATGCAAGAAAACAGATGGATGGCCCTATAATTTGCAGTGTACACAAACTTTTTGCATTTTAGAGTACATGATTAATATAGAAAGGTTGAAATAGTAGAAAAGGCTTTGCAATTTTATTTAGAAAAATTAAAATTTTCAGGAAAACATAAGTTAGGTATTAAGTTGTTAAAAGTTTAGATGGTTAGGGTTAATAGAGAAAACACATTGTGATAAATTGCATGCTTTACAGAATTCTTAGTGGATGCATTTTTACAAATTTGAGGGAAGACAGACTATTTCATCACATTTAGAACAATGATAAAAACAAAATAAATACGTCTATGTTTGAAGTTCAAACTGTATGTAACTATAAGTATAAAAATAACTTGAAAAGAAAAATAAATTGGCATCTGCCTTGCATAACAACGGAGTCAGTGTCTAAGTTTTCTTCTATGCTGATGCCTTTCCTCCTTCAGGAAACCCTGAACTGCTGGAGCTGGACTCTGGCAAGTGGCACCCGAACAGGGAACAGAAAGGTAAGCCTTACTTTAATCAGAAGGGATAGGACCTACCTAGGGTGCTGCAGACCGCTCTGTAGAGACAGGCTGAGCTAGAAAGGGTAAGCAGTTTTAGAGCCATTATACGATCATTGGCCAAAATCTAAAGAAAGAAAATTGCTCGTAAGTATTTTGATGCATATGCTTTCTAAAAGAGAAATTAAAGTTTCCTCTACACAATTATCTTATTTTCTCCATTTTGTGCAGGAACAATGCCCCTGGTTCCCTGAAAAAGACATTGTTAATTTAGAAACATGAACAAAGGTTGGGGAAAAACTGAAACTGTCTTACACTCTCCACGATCTGGATCGAGTGCCCGTAAATACTTTTGAATTATGGAATATAATTAGAGATGTCTTAGATCCACAGCAAAAGGTTGATAAAGTGCCCATTAAAGTAAAAGAGGAACCAGGTGAAAGAACTCCCTTACTAACTCCTGTACCTTCCCAGGCATTGTTAGCTACTGCCGCTGTTGATGATGATCCTCTACACCCTGAGGATAAGGAAAACATAAAAGAAGAAGCCACTAGGTACCATGAAGAAAAAATCCAGATAATTTAAATTTGACCGTTGACACCAAAAGACCTCTGGCAAGTGGCACCAGGAGGGGAGGGATTGTAATTTGTGACCGTCTTGATTTAAGAGGAGAAAATTGTCTTTTTGTATTGATTCCTGTTATATAAAAGGGCTGTTTCCTCATATTAAAGCAGTCACCATTCCTGTTAATATGACAACTATTCTTGGTTTACTTATCCAATTACAGCAACTAATAATTGTTAGGAACCTCCATTTTAATTAGGTCATATTGGATTTCATTTAGGACTTCCTGGACCTCTACATCAAGGTAATCAGTCAGCAGATGCCTTGACATAATTGGTCTTGTGCCCTCTCCTTGTATGTTCTTTAGTCAATCAAGCTCAGCAATCCCATAAAATTCATCACCAAAATGCTGCAGCTTTAAGGCACTAGTTTCACTTTCGAAGAGAACAGCTAGACAAATCACTCCCCTCAGGAGTTTATCTCCACAGATTAAAACCTAATATTTTGTGCCAAATGGATGTTATTCATTTCTAAAGTTTTGGAAAATTGTCATTTCTACATGTGACAGAGGATACATTTTCCCATGTAATTTTAGCCTCACCCAGAACTGTGGAAACTTAAAAATATGCAGTCCAACATTTATTCTTTTGTTTTTCACAGCTGGGTATTCCTAAACAATTAAAAACTGATAATTCTTCTCCTTATGCATCCAAAACTTTTCAGTCGTTTTGTACAAAGTTTGGTATCTCTCATTCTACAGGAATTCCGTATAATCCTCATGATCAAGCTAGAGTCGAGGGAGCCCATCAAATGTCAAAAATCAAATAATTAAATTGCAGGAAGGAGAATTAAAATATAGTTCTCCCTATCATATCGTAAATCATGCTGTGTAATTAATCATCTCAATATGGACTCTCAAGTTCATTCAACTATGGTAAGACATTGGAGTCCTGAGAATACTGTTAAACCAATAGTAAAATGGAAAGATCTTCTTACAGGTCAATGGGAGATGCCTGATGTCCTTTTAACATGCAGGAGAAGATATGCTTGTGTATTTCCCCAGGACTTAACCTCACCTTTTTGCATACAAGATCGTCTAATTATACATATCCAGCCCCCCACCCCCATCGAGGTACAGCCAGATGAGTCATAAATCACGCCATCAGTCTGAGTCAGATGCAGATGATGAAGAGAAAGTGTTGGTGCCAAAGCTGAAAAGGCTCACCTTTCAACCATCACTTCCACCTCCATCAACTTGACTGAAGACATCTCATCATTTGTCATTTTCCACTGCTCAACCCAGACGTTACTGTAGAGCTATTTCGACTAAACAGTGAAGAACGCCCACATGGGGCAAATCAAGGCCCTCACCCATGACACCGAGGATCTGTTTCACTCTCAAAACACTTCTCTCACTCCCTCTATTGTTTTTGTTGCTATGCTGGCTATTATAGCATGCCAGGAGGGTTGTATTTATTCAGAAAAATCTTATTGGTCTTCTATTTCAAACCCTCCAATGTCAAGGCTGTTCCATGGGATGCTGAGATTATTACTGTTTTTACTAATCTTTCCTCTTTATTAGGAGGCCCCACTATTTTCATCCAAGTCAAAACAGTTATTAATCATAATTTTTCTTTTTCAGGTTGTTCTATTTCTCCTCCAATACGTTTTAGTTTACCTAAAAAGTCAGAACTCTCCCTTGATATTTTGAGTTGTTTAAAT
The DNA here is from genome assembly GCF_000164805.1 of Carlito syrichta. NCBI lineage: Eukaryota > Metazoa > Chordata > Mammalia > Primates > Tarsiidae > Carlito > Carlito syrichta. The sequence continues at coordinate 9,071 of NW_007250309.1, forward strand.
CCCGTATAAAGCTATGGTAACTGATAACCCACCTTATCTTCCCAGACGGCAATGATGAGATAATTGGTTTCTTAA
>NW_007250310.1:0-7766 GCF_000164805.1 Carlito syrichta
CCATTGTGAAATGCAAATTCCAGATTTAAACCTGTTTTTCAACATAAAGTCATGGCAATGGAAGTTCAAGCACAAAAACAAAGTTATATAACAAGAATAGTCAATGAAAGATGTGAAGAAGCAGATGTGCAGGGGGGGAAGCACACACACCCTGACTCACACACACACACACTCACTCCTGCTAGGTCACATGAGCAGCGAACCCTGCCATAGTTTATTTAGAATTTATAAGCATGCATAACTCCGAAACCTCACAAATCACTGCTTAGGCATTTTGACAAGAGTTCAGATAAACAGAGAGAATTAACTGTTGTGGTTCATTTTTTGTTAACTGGCTTAGCAAACAAAAGAAAAATACTGAAAGTATTTTGCAGCTGAGGCTGCAGGAACCAGGGTCTCAACAGTGCTCACAATTGTCAGTTTGTGTGGCTTAGAGAAATAACACTGTGGAAGCAACCCATGGACTAAGTATCAAGGAACATACAACAACTTTCACCTGCTCTTCTGTTCTGTAGAAAGCTTATAGCTGCTGTGAAGGGGTGGCGTACCTTGGTTTTGTGTTTTATAACATTTTACATTTCAAAAGTAAGTTTATCTAGTTCTTCCCCTAACACTGCTGAATGTTTGACCTTTGGTCATTCACTTACCCTCTTGAAGTCTCTGTGTACTTATTTCAATCTTAAATAATAATAGTGCTTACCTCTTAGAAATGGCATGAATATTTGTAGGAACAATGCATTAAAAGCTGTCTGGGTATGGTGACTTCTCGGGAGGAGATCTTTATTGCTTCAGTTTCTTTACAATTTATGTTGGTCGTGATCTGCTTTCCTCTTCAGTTACTTACTTTTGTTAAGTTATGTTTTTCATGGGAACAAGTCAGGATAAAATGAGTCAAGAATGTTGGGATGGGAAGTAGGTGTCACACCTGTGAATACTTGATCCCTGGGGGGGATTCACACAGATATCTGGAAGAGGATTTCAGGTAGAAACAACAGTTAATTTAAGGCTTTGGGGTGAAGCATACCTGGTGTTACAGTAATAAGAAGGAAGGCCACATGGTCAGGGCAAAAAACAACCCCAGGGGAGGTGGATAGCCGGAAAGAGCAATCCCCTAACTGAACACAGGTGGCACATTCACAACTGAAATGTGAGGTGTGATCTGAGTGCAATGAGCCATCCTCATCCCTCATCCTGGAGGGGAAGGGAGGTTTAGTTACCAGTCGATCGAGCACCACGGGTCCTGGGGAGCCCATTGGCCAGGAGCCCTTGCCAACCCTGCACTGAGCAGGAGGCAGAAAGAGGACAACATCTGCCCATTACTCTTCTCCCACATCCTGAAGTCCCTCTGGTGTTTCTAATTCTAAGCCCAAAAGAAACCAGAGGGCAAGTGTAGCTGGACTTAAAGTTCACCAAGGGCAGCCTGTTGGTGCCCAGGGGGTTGGAGAGTGGAGACTTCCTTGAGAGGGGCCAATTGAGCACATCCAGCATTAGAGAAAGAGAGGTCAAGGGTCTCCACCCCAGCAGGATGGGAAGGAGACCTAGTCATGATTGGCACTATGTGCAACTTGGGTTTCAACAAGATCCTTCTGGGCACTGCATTGAAAGGGCAGAGGAGTGGGTGAAGCAGGTTGACATTATGAGGTTATTCCATGTCGGAGACCAGCTCCAGCCAGGTTCAGGGTACCCCAAAGGTGGAGACAGCGTCGGCGATTGGGGAGAAGAAGAGAGAAAGAAAGAGACTGGACTCCAGTCTAGTGTAGAAGCAATGTGTGTTATTGGGAATTACAACGGGTCTTTTATACACAAAGTGAGATGTGGGAGGGGCGTCCCCCACCCACCAGAAACCTTAATCCATGAAAACTTAATCAATGATTGCCTTTAAACCCTTTTCATATGATAATCTTAAAATCCCATAACAAAGGATAACCTAATCCGTGACTGACATATTCTATAAACCTTTTTCATCCTAAGCTGATTGATTTATGCCAAGTTAAACAATTCTATAGAAGCTTAAGTATTTACTTTACAAACAAAAGTGGCCCATCCCAGAATGTTTGGAATGTGGCCCAGTCCAAAGTTCACAGTGGGCTACCTGCAAGTAACCCAGCCGCATTCTTTCAACAAAATGGCTGCTTCTAAAACTATATTCTACCATTTACACCTTCAATAAATCCTAAGATCATGACCCAGAAGCCTGTGACCAATACTAAGGCTCTTAGATGTGACATGAGTTTGAATTATAAGTTGTGTGAAAGCCAAAACTGCAGTTTGTGGAAGAATGGGAGCACTGAGCTTCTAAAGTTAGCTTGTGTTTGTCCCAGTCTCAGAGTTTTTATGTTTTCAGCTCACAGGAGCTTAATCTAGTTAGTGCTGAGTAGAAAGGGGGAGGAAATGGGGTCAATAGCTCCTGAACGCATCCTAGTGGTCTCGGGGTCAATGGCCCTTCCTGATCCCTAATGCTCAGTGGGCCTCCGTGGCCGGCTCCCAACAATTCCAGCAATCAAGTGAGAGACGATGCCAGCTTCTGCAGGCAGTTAGCTTTGAACATGCAAACAGTGGTCAGAGTCTTGGCATGTTCTAAAGGGACCACCAGCTGAACTTGCTGGTGGATTGCACCTGGGTGATGAGAGAAGAGATAGCTCAGACTCCAGGATTTCTGGACTGAGCTCCTAGGAGGGGAGGGAGAAGTCATCAGTTACAAATGTGAGGCTCTACTGGAGAAACTAAGTTGGGAGAAAGATCAAGAGTGGTTTGGACACACTGAGTTTGAACTGCTTAGATAGCCAGAGACTTTAATGAGGTATTTGATACTAGCCTGAAGTTCAAGGAGGAAGTTGGGTCTTGATATACACATTTGGCAATCAAACAGCAAGGTGACTAGGGAGTGCATATGTATGTGTGTGTAAATGGATATACCTAGCACATGGCATTATATGCCTTTGATATCATTTTTATCCTTGATTATTTTATTCTTTCCCTCTCTTGAATTTGGTATACTTTTAAAATGATATTTACTTTGGCATTTTGTAAGACTATAGCTTAAATTATACCCTAAGCAGAATATCTGGTCTGTCCAAGATAGTGTAGACATGTTTCTTGGGGGTCCTGTCACAACAGCACTTGGCCAAGAGATAATCTTTGTCCGCACGGGTCTGAGAATATCCTCTTCTCTCAGATATGCAAGTAGTGATTACCAAGGACCAAAAACAAAACAAAGCCAACACCTTAAATTTTAAAAAGACAATAGAATGATATCAGCATTAAGATGAATCACATGTTGAAATTATCTGGCAAAGAATTTAGAAAAACTGTCATAAAAAATACTACAGCAGTTAGTTAGACATTCTCTTGATATAAATAAAAAAAGTAGAAAAACTCAGCAAAGACATAAAAGTTATAAAACAGAACCAAATGGATATTATAAAAGTGAAAAATTATAAAAAATGCACTAGATAGGCTCAATAGTAGTGTTGACATTGAGATGACAGAGGATACAGTCAGTGAACTTAAGAACAGAGCAATAGAATTCTTTCAATATTAACAATAAATAGAAGAAAATACTAAAAAAAAACACCTGTAGGACAATGGCAGAAGAGTCAATGTTCATACTATCAGAGTCCTAGGAGAGGAGTAAGTGAGCAGAGTTAAAAATTCAAAGAAATAATGGTATCCCAAGTTTGATAAGACACAAACTTACAGATGTAAGAGACTGAGCAAATTCAAACAATGAACTAAAAGAAATGCACATAAAAATACTTTGTAAATAAACTTCTGGAAGCTAATTATAAAACATGCTGAAAACAGTCAAGAGGAACAATGCATTGCCTATATGTGAGCAGCAGTTCCAATGTCAGTGGATTTTCTGTGTGAAACAATGGAAGCCAGAAAGAAGTGACATAACATCTTTTCTCCTTTTCCTTTTCTTTTCTTAAAGTATAATTCTTAACTGCTCAAATAAAAGAATTTTCAACTGCAAATTCTGTATTTTAAAAAATATTATTGAGGGATGATGGGGAAATAAATACATATTTAGATGAAAAAAGTAAAAATAATTTGTCACTATGAGATCTAAGTTTAAAGGTTGGCTAAAAGAAAAATTTCGTAAAAAATTATCAAAGGAAGAAGATTGGAACAGGATGAGAGAAGGTATAACAAAAAGAGTAGAAATATGAGTATGTGCATTCAAATATTTTCTTCATAAGATCTATATATTTGATGATTATAAAAAAAATTATAACTCAATTTGATAATACAATTATATTTAAAACAAGGGATGGTAAAGAGATCCAAATGGAAATGAAGTTTCCACATTTCACTTAACGTGGTAAAATGCTGATAACAGTAGATTATGGTAAGCTACCTACTGTAATATGCAAAGAAGCTACTATGATGATTATATAAACAGATACCCTCAACACACTTTAAATAAGTTAGGATAGGATCCTAGGATTCTAAATAATGTTCCAGCTATGGTAAGAGGGAGAAAAAAATTAAGAGGCATAAGAAACAGAGGAATCAAAGAGAAACCAAATAATACATTAGCAGAGATAAGCTCTAGCATATAATTCCACTAACTGTAAATGATCTAAATATGCCAGTTAAAAAAACACAGATTGGCAGAGTGGATAAAGAAAACATCACCCAACTAAAAGCACTTTATAAAACATTTAAAATTTAATGATGTAGCTAGTTTGAAAGAAAAATAGGAAAAAGGGATAATGTGCAAAATCTAATTTTAAAAAGTGGAAGTTGCTAGATTAGTATCTGATAAGGTAGACTTTAAAGAAAATTAAATTAAAATAGACAAAGAGGGATATTGCATAAATGATAAAAAATATTAATCCACCAGAGAGTCATAATAATTCTTAATGTATATGCCCCAAGGAACAAAGCCTCAAAATACATGAATCAACAACTAATAGAGCTGAAATAAGAAATGATAAGCTCCAAATTTATGATTGTGAATTTTAAAACCTCCTCTTTAGAAATGGATAGAATAGATAGAAAAGCAGCTAGGATATATAAGATCTAAACAACACAATCAATCAACAGTTTTTAATTGACACAAATAGAGCATTAAACCCAACAACAGCAAAATATACATGTATACATGTGTCCATACAATTTGACATGGTTCACTAAGATGGACCACATACTGGATTATAAAACAAGGCTCAACAAATGTAAAAATTGAAGTTATACAGAGTCTGTTCTCTGACATAATGGAAGCAAATTAGAAATCAACAACAGAAGTCAACAGGAAAATCTCTACACACAAGGAAATTAACATTATTATCATGGTTGACATTAACATTATTAACATTAATTAAACATCAGACTTCTAATTAATTCATGGATCAAAAATAAAGTCTCAAAAGAAAATTTTAAAAAATGCATAGAATAAAAATTAAAATACAACATTTCATAGCATATGAGACAGTTAAACAAATGCTGAGAGATCTATAACACTGATTGTATTACAAAGATTAAATATCTCAAGTCAATCATCAGTTACTATCTCAAGAAACTATAAAAAGAAGAGCAAAGTAAACCAAAAGAAAGTAGATAAAAGAAAATAATAAAGAGAGAAAAATAAATGAAACTGAAAATAGAAATTCAATAGAAAAAATCCTAAAAGCTGATTTTTCAAAAAAATCAATAAAATTGATAAACTCTTGCAAGGCTGCCAAAAATAAAAAGAGCAAAGACACAAATCAGAAATATCAGGTTTAAAGTAAGGGATATCACTATAAATTCTATAGTAATTAAAAATAAAATAAGAGACTATAACAACCAATGTAGGCTCATAAATTTCACAGCATAGAAAAAATAAGCCAATTCCTTAAAAACCACAAACTACAAAATTTCAAGATGAACTAGATGATTGGAATAGTTCTATAAACATTAAGACATTGGCTTATAACTAAAAATCTCAGTAAAAATAAATATCTAGGCTCCAATAACTTCACTGAAGAATTTGCCAATTATTTAAAGAAAAATTAACATCAATTTTACACACTGTCTTCCTGAAAGTAGAAGAGGAGGGAACATTTTCCAACTTATTTGATAAGGCCAGAATCATCTTCATACCAAACCACGTAAAGACAATACAAAAAGAAAAAAAGGAGAAAAAAAGTGTAACCTAAGCCTTAAGAAAAATACTAGATTTAGCATTAAAATATTTTAATTCCACTCACTATTCTTCAAACTTATGTGCAATTGTTTCCTTGCATTTTAGTTCCATATTGTTTCTGAACACAAGAGACATATTTATCATTTATACAATATGGTATTTTTCATTTACCCACATAATCATCACTCTCTTTTCATTTAACTCCTTTTTTAAAAAAAATTCAAGCCTTTGTTCTGGGATTATTTCTCCTTAGTGAAGTTTATAATTAAGCACTATAATAATTTTCTGATGGTAACTGACTCAACTTTTGTTTATCTGAAATGTCTTTATATCACTCTTGTTCTTGAAGCCAATTTTGTTAGGTATACCATCCTCAGTTGGCAATTATTTTCTTTTAGCACTTTGAAAACTGTATGTTATCATCTTCCAATTTTCATTGTTTCTATTCACAAATCTTCGGGTAGTAAATTAACATTTAATCAAAGATGTTTATCTGCTCTCTCTAGCTGCACTCAAGATCTCTTTGTTTTTATGTTCCGAAGTTGCATTAGAATATATCTAGTCAAGGATTTCTTTTTCATCTTTTTTAACTTCATATTCATGCTTCCAAAATATTGCTTTCACTCCATTCTCTTAATTATTTCATCTGGGACACAGCTTAAAGTTAAGTTAGAATTCTTCAATCTATTTTTCATGTCTCTTCATCTCTCTTTCATATTTACTATCTCATTAGTGTTCTGGTTTTCTCTGAGAAATCTTTTCAGTGCAATCTTCTTTTTACTAATCTCTCATCATTCCTTTAAGCTAACCATCAAGTTTTTTATTTCAGTGATTATATTTTTTATTTTCAAAAGTTTTCATGTCTGGTTATTTGTGAGAGTCTCTCTTTGGGCTCATTTTTTGTTTGGTTTTTTGAGTCTTATTCATGGTGGCAGTTTTTCAGGTTTTTTGTTCTGTAGTTTTAAACTGTGAACTCATTTGTGGTTCAACTTTCTACACAGAAATACAAAATGTGCTGATGAAATCCTCCTCTTCTTCAGAAAAGATTTGCCCTTGTTTCTGTTAGAGCCAGGTAGCCCTGCTGGTTTAGGAATACTCCTGAAGGTTCAAATCTTACTGTAGGACCTGGGGTTTATGGTTAGACTCAACTGATGGCCCCACCATTTGCCCCTAGGGCAGCCCAGTTTCAGTGTTGGGTAGTTGCTGATCAGAGAAGCTTTGGAGCCTTCTGCAGTGCAAATGTTCCAAGTGTTGATGTTTAGTTTCCAAGGACTCAGCAGCATGACTATGAGAGCATGCTAAAACAAAAACAAAAACAAAAACAATGGCAACCCTTCTAACTTGGAAAGGCAAGGAGACTAGTGAAGCTAACTGTTCAATCTTTTCCATCCCTAGAGGCCACCATGGTGATGGCTTCAAGACCCTGTGGGGAGCTGGGCTGTCTGCCTGAGTGGAGTCAGCCGTATCGTCTTAATGTGATGTGTCCATGGGAAATAGTGAAAAACTGGCCTTTGTTAAAACATAACACATTTGTTAGAGGTTAAAATGAAATCATTTCTAAAATCCTGACAAGTTCTGAGCAGCACTGGGAGTCACATATGAAGTATGCTCTTTCAGGTCTTGATGCCAATGA
>NW_007250310.1:7786-13769 GCF_000164805.1 Carlito syrichta
ATTGTGGAGATGAGGTCTTGCTGCCCAGGCAGGTCTTGAACCCATGGGCTCAGGCAATCCACTCACCTCAGCCTCCCAAAGGCACGGGATTACAGGCTGAGCCACCGAGCCTGGCTTCTTTTTCATCTTTTTTAACTTCATATTCATGTTTTCAAAATATTGCTTTCACTCTATTCTCTTAATTATTTTATCTGGGATACAGCTTAAAGTTAAGTTAGAATTCTTCAATCTATTTTTCATGTCTCTTCATCTCTCTTTCATATTTACTATCTCATTAGTGTTCTGGTTTTCTCTGAGAAATCTTTTCAGTGCAATCCTCTTTTTACTAATCTCTCATCATTCCTTTAAGCTAACTAACCATCAAGTTTTTTATTTCAGTGATTATATTTTTTATTTTGAAAAGTTTTCTGTTTTACATTATGTCTGGTTATTTGTGAGAGTCTCTCTTTGGGCTCATTTTTGGTTTGGTTTTTGAGTCTTATTCATGGTGGCAGTTTTTCAGGTTTTTTGTTCTGTAGTTTAAATTGTGAACTCATTTGTGGTTCAACTTTCTACACAGAAATACAAAATGTGCTGATGAAATCCTCTTCTTCAGAAAAGATTTGCCCTTGTTTCTGTTAGAACCAGGTAGCACTGCTGGTTTAGGAACACTCTTGAAGGTTCAAATCTTACTGTGGGACCCGGGGTTTATGGTTAGACTCAACTGATGGCCCCACCATTTGCCCCTAGGGCAGCCCAGTTTCAGGGTTAGGTAGTTGCTGATCAGACAAGCTTTGGAGCCTTCTGCAGTGCAAATGTTCCAAGTGCTATTGTTTAGTTTCCAAAGACTCAGCAGCATGACTATGAGAGCATGCTAAAACAAAAACAAAAACAAAAACAATGGCAGTCCTTCTAACTTGGAAAGGCAAGGAGACGAGTGAAGCTAACTGTTGGATCTTTTCCATCCCTAGAGGCCACCATGGTGATGGCTTCAAGACCCTGTGGGGAGCTGGGCTGTCTGCCTGAGTGGAGTCAGCTGTATCGTCTTAATGTGATGTGTCCATGGGAAATAGTGAAAAACTGGCCTTTGTTAAAACATAACACACTTGTTAGAGGTTAAAATGAAGTCACTTCTAAAATCCTGACAAGTTCTGAGCAGCACTGGGAGTCTCATACGAAGTATGTGCTCTTTCAGGTCTTGACGCCAATGAGGCCTGCCTGCCTCATCCTCGGAAAGGGCACATGCCACGTGTGTCCCCTTGTAGCTGAAATAACTCCCTGTGAGTGAAGAAGCCTGCCCAAAGATATAGAAAAACAGAAGCTTTTTATTTATTTAACTTTATGTGAAAACAAACTAAGAATAGTGAGTTTGGGGTTTCTTTTTTTTTATATTTCGACAGTCACTTGTATTTTTTCCAACTTTTCCTAATGATAATTGTGTGATCCTGAGTCAGTGTTGATGATGAGTTTTGTGTCTGAGGCTTGCAAAAATATAAGGACCTTGCACTCCTAATTGGGAGGAATCCAGCCGATTAAGCTCCTCTTTGCGTGGGCATGACTCTCTCAGCACTTCTTGCCCCTCCACTTGAAGAGGACATGCTGATATTGCTTACTGGCCTGTGCTACACTCCCACACAGCAAGAGGACACTGAAGTGAGCCCCTGTGGCTAGGGTAGGTGGTATAAGTGTGGTCCTAAGGTGGGACACTGAGCCTGTCTGGAAGATTGGTAGGGTGAGTCCACCAACATCCTGTTTGAGAAAAAATTTGCACACCCCCTGGAAAGAGCTGATCCCAAAGGACACAGAGCGCAGTGACAACTGTCTGTCAGCAGGTTGGGTGGTCAGGGTGGGAGGTCCTCTGTGAGGATGTTGCTGGGGGTCCTGTATCCCCCCGTAATGAGCCTGAAACAGCTGTGAGGGAGGTAGCACTCTCACACATGTCAATACCACACTCTCATACACCCTTACATCACCCTCCTTCACCCCAGAGATTCAGTCATGATGGCAGCTGCTACCCCAAAGCAGGAAGGGGCACTGCACATCTTCCTTTGCAGGACATCACACTTGGCAGAGAGGCCCTAGGTGCTCCTCCACAGAGTAGAGAGAAAAGCTTCTGTCCATGGTCAAGGCTTGCCACAGAGAGGGAGCAGTGTAGCCTGGTGGTTAGAGTTGCGGAGGGGAGGGTCAGCACACATGTTCTGGAAGGACCAGGGGTATGCATTCCAGGCTTTGTGGGCATCCTTGTCTTGGTTGTACATCAATTCAACTCTGCCACTGCAGCATGAAAGCAGCCACAGACCTGCACATGGGGTGCACACATGTCCTGAGTGCCAGGAAATCTTGATCTGCAAAGGCTAGTGGGGCAGGCTGCCATGCTCCAATCTGCAGCAGGCAGCCCATGGTCCAGAGGGCAGATTCATCCGATGCATCCCAGCTCTCCCACTGACAGGTGAGTCTGGGCAAACTGTCATGTTCCATCTGTCGAACAAGCTTTATAACTGTCTCTACCTCATAGCATTTTGTGAGGCCTAAGGGCAGCACAGCATCCTGGGGGCTGATACTGGTCTGCAGCTGGACAATGAAGCCCAGGACCTGGAGCCCTAAGTGGTCAATTAACTTCTCTGCATCTCAGTTTCCTCTGCTGCATAGTGGAGATAACAAAGATAATGATAATAATTTTCTCAAATTTTTTGTCAGTAAAAACTTAAAGCACTTAATACTGTTCCTAGAAAGGAGATATTATTATTTTTGTCAGAAAGAATGGTGGGTAGGGTGGGGGTGGTGGCTCATGCCTGTAAACCCAGCATTTTGGGAGACTGAGGTGGGAGGATCGCTTGAGAGCAGGAGTTCAAGACCAGCATGGGCAACAATGAGATCCTCTCTCTGCAAAAATTTTTCAAAAATGTAGCTGGGCATAGTAGTGCAAGCCTGTAGTTCCAGCTGCTCAGGAGGCCGAGGCAGGAAGATCGCTTGTGCCAAGGAGATTGAGGCTGCAGTGAGCCAGGATTCTGTGAATACACTCCAACCTGGGTGACAGCCAGACACTGTCTCTAAAAAAGAAGTAAAAAGGACAAAAAAATGCTGGGGAGGAGTGAGAGAACAGGCAGCAGAACCAAGTGTACCCAATGTCTCCTGGCCTGGGAGGAAAGCGTGAGGAAGAACAGAAAACGATAGGGCTTGGGGAGGGAGGCAGGCAGCCTGAGACTCCATCAGATGTTTTCAGAGAAGGCACCACCCTGGTGTCTTGAGCCCTCCTAGCCTAGACAAGGGGACGGCATGTCAGGGCCAGCAGGAGTTGAGTCATCACTCATGATGCAGCAGCCACTACCAGGACCAATGGAGGGTGCACTGGCAAAACAGCACACACAATCTGCCAGGCTCAAAAGAGCACCTGCCTGGCACTGCACACCAGCACACAGGAGATGGGCATCACTTCAGACACAAAGAGGCAAAGGGTGCCCACATACCCCACATACCCAGGTGCTTCCCCAGTAGGGTTGTGAGCATCACGGTGGGGCTATTAAACTGTTGGATTATGTCTCAAATTGAACAGGAGGAGGAGACTTAAAAAATGTGCCCTAACCCCTAAGGGAAGCCTTATGATAAAGAGAAATTCAGTCACATGCCTGTTGAGCCTGTCACTGAAGAATTGTGAGGTTCCCAGTTTGGACAGGCGTTCTGTTTCTCATGAGGGCTGCAGCCGGTGGAGTGGCCATCCTGACAGGCTGGGAGGCACAACCTCCATCCAGAAGCCAGGAAAAGGCACTTCCAGAGAGGACACAGGGAACAGGAGCCTATGACGAATGGAGTGGCTAAAAATGCATATTCTATAAACTCTGGAGGAGTCATGAATATTTATGATGTGAAGAATGGGCCTGTGCAACTGGGTCCCATGTACAAAGAACGGGGGCAGATCCCAGGGTGGAGTGTTGGTCCTCTGACCTCAAAAGGTGAAGCAGAGGCTGCAAAGACCCTCTCTGTGCTTCCTCCACAGACTGGCGGAGCTCCTTCTTGTTGAGAGGTCTATTACTGGAATGAATGCTGGTCACCTGCTGTGTCAAAAAACCACAGAAGTGGCTGGTTGCAGCAGCTCACGCCTGTCATCCCAGCATTTTGGGAGGCTGAGGCAAGAGGATCACCTGAGACCAGGGGTTTAAGACCAGCCTGGGCAACTTGACCTTGTCTCTACAGTAAATAAAAAAATTAGCCAGGCATGGTGAAACAAGTCTGTAGCTACAGCTACTTGGGAGACTGAGGCGCAAGGATCACCTGAGCCCAGGGTTTGAGGCTGCATTGACTGTGAGCATGCCTCTGCACTCCAGCCTGGGTGACAGAGTGAGATTCCAACTCAAAACAAACAAACAAACAAAAAATGCAGAAGGGAGGTGGAGGGCTGGCATCCATGGTGGAGTCCAGTCCCTTAAAAAGGTTGGTTTAGCCCTCAGAGAAGAAAGGCCAAAGGTGGTAAGCAGGGAGGGAGGGGGTATGATAGGCCTGTCTTGCCTCCTATCCTGTCTGGTCAGAAACTCAGTTTTCAAGGTTTCTCTTGTTCCCTCTTGGCCAAGGGGTGATCTGTTCAGACAGTTGTGGGGCTTGCCATTTTGCAAACCTAATAAATGGTTATGTATTCTCTACTCATCCAAATTGAGTAAGATGTGGGATTCTGCTTCACCCATCCACTAATGCTATGGAAGCTACCCAGGTACATGTGCACAGTGGTGGGAGTCCTCTGATGGTGACCGACTCAGAGGGCAGGTAGAGGCTGGGAGGTTTCAACTCTGACCCTGGAAAGGCTGCCTTCTGCTCTGGACCTCGAGGGCTTCTGACCCTTGCTGTGCAGAGATGCAGCATGCAGTGTAGACAGTGATTATACCTACATGATGGGTCAGACTCATAGGAGATAGGCACCTTGCAAAGGGCTAGAGGAAAGTAAAATACCTTACCCCAAAGTAAACATTTTTGTCATATTTGGAAATGGCTGTGCAGGGCCATCTTTTGCGGGAAACTCTGCCTCTGTGGGGAATCAACATTACTGCAGCCAGGCTTTTCCCCTCTAGACCCTTCCCTGATCTCAGAGGGATTAGCAGAGTATGAATAGAGACATTTCCACCTGTGCTCTCCTAGTATTGCTGCTTGGGAGGTTTCATTCACATGACAAGGCCATCTATGCTAGAAAGGCATCCTCCTCTTGCCCGGCCATCACCTGTCTTGCCACTAACTCCTGATGCTGGTAATACTCTGAGCCCACATTCTTCCTGGACTTCAGAATGGTGCACACACTTCTGTACCTGGCTGGGGAAGTCCGATTTTCTTCCTGAAGTCTCCTGCTTGCACACTTTAGCTATGTTGCATACATTTTCTCCTGGTAATCAACCTGCCTCATGTCAGTGATTTTTTTCCAGCAAAGTTTTAGGGGGCAAAGATTGCTTAAACTCCAATAAAATCTGTTTTTTTCTTGTCAATGTGACCCTGTCTCCATGCACAGATGATGGGAGTATCGCGGGTTGTCCTGATGTTGTGATTTTATAATTGTGCGTGTGTATTTAATGTAGAATCCTTATGTCAAACAAAGTTGGAGGGGGAAGCCTAATGTGTAAAGATCAAATACTCTGGTTCACGCCCTCCTTGCTGTCTCTCACTGCTCCCTTTAGTAGCTCCCACAGGGAAATGTGTCATGCAGCAGGCTCCTTATTATGGATGGAAACCTTGACTGATCCCATCTGGCATGGGGCAGAGAGGCCTGTGGAAGTGTTCAGGTGTTCCTGCTGTTCCCTGTGGGATTTGCTCAGAGCCTCAGGTCCAGACATAAAGTGCATCTTCTCATCCAGTAGGGTTTATGTTGCATTTCCATAACCACAAGTACAAGAGAAAATTGCAAAGAGAACTCAAAAAGATACAGGGACCAAGCCAAAGAGACAGAAAACTGAAAAGACACAGAGCCACAATCTGTGCAAACTGCAGGGAAGAAAAGACCTCCTGTCATTAACCTGAATAAAAAGCTGAG
>NW_007250311.1:0-1227 GCF_000164805.1 Carlito syrichta
CTCACTTTTGGTAAAACAAAAGTTAGTACCGTCTTATTCAAGAAAACACTTGATGAAGCTGCCATCAATTTAGACTGCATGGTTTGCTCAGTTCAGAGAAGAGAATAAACAGTCACGTTTAAAACCTGAATCACTAAAAATTTCAATCCTGAAATTGATCTGATAGGTTCAGTGTGAGGACAATCCATCAGTTGAATCCCTGAGAAAAGTTTATCGAGTCCCTATCCCTTATATTGTATGAAGAGATAATGATAGGAAAAATTGTATCGTTAGCATTAACTGGAAATTAGGTATCTCTTTGACACTAAGTTGTTATCAGTTAGTTTAGTGGCATCACTGCCAAAGACAAAAACCAGAAGTAAGAGCCCATCGTTGGATAAGGGTTGTATCGTACCACCATGGCTGACACATTAGAGACTGGATCGTTGCTCTTAGCCAAAAGATGCCAGCAGCTATGAAATCTGTTTTCTCCTTCTTCATGACTGACAGCTTGATGCAACTTGATCTTATTGCTCAGTGCTGAAAAGGAAGTGAGCTGAAAAGCCACTCTTTTGCATGCTTAATTTTCAGAAAAGTATCAATAAAAAGGAAGTTAACCTGGAATACTCTTAAAATTTTTATTTTGGAATGGATTTACAGAAAACTTCCAATAATAGTTTCTCTGTACTCCTCTCCTAGTGTCCCCATTAACATTACTGTGGAACCTTCTTCATAACTAATATTCAAACATTATTAACTAACCATGTTTTTTCAAATTCCACCAAGTTTTCCCTAATATTCTTTTATGGTCCTCTTCTTCCTTTTGAGGCTTAGAAAATGATACCCAAAGTGACCTTCTTTGCTCTTTTGTTCCTCATCCTCACTTTCTCCGAAAACAAACCATAGAAACAAGGATACCTCTTCTCCAAGGTGGTCGTAAACACCAGGACCACTGTTCCCCAACACCAGTCATAAAAACCTGGAAATGCTACTCCTAACTCTTCCCTGCCTTTCTGTTTAAGAACTGAACATAAGGAAATTCTCTATCCTACCTCGTTTGATTGTAGGTCATAAGAACTCCATTCCAGAGAAGATTCTGCCCTATACCTGGAAGGAAGAAACGCTAACCAGGCCAAGAAGAGTCTGAACAGACAGGCATTGCTGGGTTCTTCTACATGCCCTTCAGTCTACTGCTATTAGCCCATCCTCTTTTTGTCCAGTCATTTTTCTGCCCAGTCATTCATGCTT
>NW_007250311.1:2539-3324 GCF_000164805.1 Carlito syrichta
AGGATTCATTTTATGTAGGTTTTATTTATCTGAGCATATCTCCATGAGAGTGGTGCATAATTCTATGCTTCTTAATCCCTGGGGTGGTGCTCTTTGGACTTTAAATAATAAAAGAAGAGAAAGAAAGTTTGCCTGTATTTCATGAACCAATGAACACTGGGGATTGAATGACTAAAATAATAACATGAGGAAAAAAGAATTATCAGTTATGATCACTAAGAAATTTATGAGAAGAGAAATAAGTCAGACTTGAAAGCAAGATGCCTAAATCTTGTTCAGAGATTTTTTCAAGTGTTGGTAAAACATATGGTACTAATAACAGATTTAAAAAGAAAAGAAGTGTTAGTATTAGAAAATAAGTTAAATTTAGACGTCATATAAACATAGGGAGTTGACAATCATTATGAAATAGACATAGAAAATGGCCACCCTTATATAATAGCTTAATAGCTAAAGTATGGAAGAATTGTAGAGATGTAAGAAAGTTATTAGTGAATCAAGAATATATGGACATACAGCACCATTAAAAAGTGGGCAAAAGACATAAATAGGCATTTCTCAAAAGAAGATATACAGATAGCTATTGAACACATCAAAAAGTGCTCAGCCTCACTAATCATCAGAGAAATGCCAATCAAAATCACATTGAAATACCATCAAACTCCAGTAAGAAGGGTCATCATTAATAAAACAAACAACAATAGATGCTGGCAAGGATGTGGGGAAAAAGGAATGCTTCTACACTGCTGGTGGGAATGCAAACTGGTGCAACTTCTTTGGAAAAC
>NW_007250312.1:0-3355 GCF_000164805.1 Carlito syrichta
TAACTAGCTAGCTACCCAGCTAGTCAGCTGATTTTACTGCTGAAATAGCTTGCTATCTACCTAGCTTGCTATCTAGCTAGCTAGCTGACTTAACTAGCTGACTTTATTAGCTAGCTAGCTGACATAACTACCTGATTTTACTAGCTATATAACTAGCTATCAAGCTGACAAAGAACTGAAATAACTAGCTAGTCAGCTGTCTAGTCATCTGACTTAACTAGCTTTTAACTTCCTAGCGAACTGACTAGCCAACTGACTTAAAGGGTTGACTTAAATAGCTAGCCAGCTGGTTATCCAGCTGACATAACAAGTTGATTAACAAGGTAGGCAGCTGGCCAGCCAGGTGATTAAACTAACTGTCACAACTAGATATACAGATGGCTAGTTAACTAGCTCTCTACATCTCTAGCCACCTTGATAGCCAGCTGATTTAACCAGCTGACATAATTACCTAGCCAGCTGACTAGCCAACACAATTAACTAGGTCACTACCTAGCCAGCCAGCTTGCTAGCCAGTTGATAACTAGCTGTCTTAACTAGTTGGTCTACTTTCTAGCCAGTTGAATTAACTAGCTTGCTTCATAGCTAGCCAGCTGGCCATGCAGCAAAATTAACTGGCTGACTTATCTTGCTCGCTGGCTTTCTAACCAGCTGACTTAACTAGCAAGCTACCTAGCTAGCCATCTGCCTTCTCAACTGACTTAATTAGGTAAATTATTGGGCTAGCCAGCAGGCTAGACAGCTGATATAACTAGCTAGCTACTTAGCTAGCAAGATGGCTAGCCATCTGTCAACTAACTGACTTAACTATCTCACCAGGTGTCTATCCAGCTGAATTAGTTGCCTAGGTACTTAGCTAGCCAGCTGAGTAAACTACCTGAAATAACTAGAGAGCAAGCTGGCTACCAATCTGACATAACCAGCTTTTTAACTAGATAGCCAGGTGGCTAGAAAACTGACTTCAACAGCAGACTTAACTAGGTAGACAGCTGGATAACCAGCTGACTAAACTAGCTGACTTTACTAGCTGGCCAGCTGGCTAGCCAGATGACTTAATTGTCTAGCTCCCTAGGTAGCCAGCAGCCTAGCAAGCTGACTAAATTAGCTTACTTAACGAAGTAGCCAGCTGGCTAGCCAGAAGAATTAACTAGCTACCTACCTAGCTAGACAGCTTGATAGCCAGCTGACTTAACTGCTGACATAACTAGATAGCCTGATGGTTAGCCAGCACACTTAACTAGCTACCTACCTACATAGACCTCTGGCTTGCCAACTTATTAACTACCTAACTGCCTAGCTAACATGCTGGCCAACGTGCTGTCTTAACTTCATGACTTAACTAGCTAGGCAGCTGGCTAGCCAGCTGATTTAACAAGCTAGGTAGCCTGCTAGGTAGCTGGCTAGCCAACTGACTAAACTAACTGACTTAAATAACTAGATACCTAGCTAACCAGCTGACTTAACTAGCTGATATAACTAGCTAGGTACCTAGATAGCCAGCTGGCTGGGAAGCTGACTTAACTAGCTAGCCACCTGGATGGCCTGCTGACTTAACTAGCTGACTTAACTAGCAAGCCAGCTGCCTGGGCAGCTGAATTTACTAGCTGACTTAACGAATTAGACAGCTGGCTAGCCAGTTGAATTAACTAGCTAGCTACCTAGCTAGCCAACTGGGAAGTCAACTGATTAACTAGCTGACTTTAACTAGCCAGCTGGCTATTCAGCTGACTTAACTAGCTTGCTACCTAGCTAGCCATCTGGCTAGCCGGCTGATATAACTAGTTGACTTAACCTGCTAGCCAGCTGGTTAGCCAGCTGACACAACTAGCTGAATTAACTAGTGAGCCAGCTGACTAGTCAACTGACTTAACTAGCTTTCTACCTAACTAGCTAGCTGGCTAGCCAGCAGACCTAACGAGTTGACATAATTAACTTGCCAGCTGGCTAACCAACTGAATTAATTAGCCCACTACCTAGCTAACCAGTTGACTAGCCAGCTGTCTTAACTAGCTGACTTAAATAACTGGCCTGCTAGCTAGTCAGCTGAATTAACTAGCTGGCTACATATCTAGCCAGCTGACTTACCTAGCTGGTTTAAGGTAGTAAATTGACTAGCCACCTCACTTAACTTTCTAGCTATTTATGTAGCCATCAGGCTAGCCAGTTGACTTAGCTGGCTGACTAAAACAACTATCTTGTTTGCTAGCAAGCTGACTTATCTAGCTAGCTACCTACCTAGCCAGCTGGTTAGACAGCTGACTACACTAGATGACTTGACCAGCTAGCCAGTTGCCTAGTCAGGTGACTTAACTCGCTGATATCACTAGCTAGCCAGGTAGCTACCTAGCTGACTTAACTATCTACCTACCAAACCTAGCCAGTTGACTAGCCAGCTGTCTTAACTAGCTGAATTAACCAGCTAGCCAGCTGGCTAGCCAACTGACGTAACTAGCTCACTACCTAGCTAGCCAGTGGCTAGCCAGCTGACTAAAGTAGCTGATTTAATTAGCAGCTGCCTAGCTAGCCAGCTGACTTAAATATTTAGCTAGCTAGCTAGTTACCTAGTTAGCCAGCTGACTTAAGTAGTTAGCTAACTAGATAGCTACCTAGCTAAAAAGCTTACTTAAATAGTTAGCTGCCTTGTTAGCTAGCTCACTTAACTAGCTGGATAACTAGTTAGCTTAATCATTATCTAATGTGCTAGCTAGGTGACTTAATCATCTGACTTATCTTGTTAGCTAATGAGCTGGTAAGCTGACCTGATTTAACTTGTTATGTATCTAGCTAGCTAGCTGACCATCCAGCTGTCTTTACTTGTTAGCTAACTAGCTATCTAGCCTACTCCACCTGCTGACTCAACCCATTTGATAAAGGATTAGCTGACTGTCTCAACCCACTGAATTAACCAATTAGTTAACTAGCTAACAAACCTGACTCAACCTGCTGACTTAAACCTTTAGCTAACTAGCTAGCTAGCTTTCATAATCAACTGACTAAATTAGAAGCTGACTTAACTAGCTGACTTAGCTAGCTGGCTTAACTACTTAGCTAGGTGTCTTAACTGTCTGAATTAATGAGTTAGCTAGCTGACTTAACATCCTGAATTAACTAGTTGGCTAACTATTTAACAAGCTGAATAGCCAGCTGACAACTAATTGGCAAACTAGTTAGGTAGCAGACGTAAGTAGCTGACAAATAATTAGCTAACTAGTGAGCTAGGAGGTGACTTTGCTAGCTGACTTAGTAGCTAACTAGTTAGCTAGCTCACTTAGCTAGCTGACAACTAGTTAGATAATGAGATAGCTAGCTGAATTAAAGAGTTTTTTATTGAGTTACATAACTGTTTAACTAGTTG
>NW_007250312.1:3805-9239 GCF_000164805.1 Carlito syrichta
TTAGCTCACTTATTAGTCGGCCGGCAAGTGAGCCGACATTTGAGCTGACATAATTAGTCAGCGGGCTAGTGTGCCGACTGGTCAGCTGAATTAACTAGTCAGCCAGTGAGTGAGCCTATGCCTGCTCTGCCATAACTAGCTAGCCAGTGAGTGAGCTGACTGGTGAGCTGACTTAATTAGTTCACTGGCGAGCAAACAACTAGTTAGCTGACCTGTTGGCCTTTAATCGAGCTGACAAGTTACTTGACCTGGTGCCTGGCAAGCAAGGCTACTAGTTTGTTGACCAGTTGGCAGGAGACCGAACCTACTAGTAAGCTAACCTGATGGAAAGAGAGGGAGCCCACTAGTTAGCTGATTATCTAGCTGAGTTGCTAGCCGGCTAGTTAGTTAAGTAAATAGTTGATTTGCTAGCTGACTTAACTAGTTAGCCTACTAGCTAGCTGGTTATCTAGCTGACATAACTAGCTAACAAACAAACTATTTAGATATATACCCATCTGACTTAACTAGCTAGGTGATTTACTAGTCAGCTGGCTAGTTGACTTAACTATCTAGCTGGTTAGATAACTGACTAGCCAGCAGACTTAAGTAACTAGCTAGCTAGCAACCTGAGTAGCTAGTTAACTTAACAATCTTGTTAGCGACTTGCTAGCTGAATTGACTACTAGCTAGATGACTTAACTAGCTAGCTAGGTGACATATCTAGCTGAATTAACTAGCTAGTTACCTAGCTAGCCAGCTGACTTAACTAGCTGAAATAACTAGCGAGCCGGTTGTCTATGCATTTGACGTAACTAGCTTTTTAATAGCTAGCCAGCTGGCTTGACAACTGACTTAATGAGCTGACTAAACTAGCTAGCCAGCTGGTTAACCAGCTGACTAAACTAGCTAACTGAACTAGGTTGCCAGCTGGCTAACCAGCCGACTTTATTGCCTAGCTACTTAGCTAGCCAGCAGCCTAGACGGCTGACATAACTAGCTGACTTAACGAAGTAGCCAGCTGCCTAGCCAACAGACTTAACTAGCGAGCTACCTAGCTAGACAGCTGGAAAGTCAGGTGACTTAACCAGGTGGCATAATAAGATAGACTCATGGCTAACCAGCTTACATAACTAGGTACCTCCCTACATAGCCTGCTGGCTTGTGAGCTGAGTAAACTACCTAACTACCTAGCTAACTTGCTAGCCAGTGAGCTGAATTAACTCCGTGACTTAACTATCTAGCCAACTGGCTAGCCAGCTGATTTAACTAGCTAGCTACCCTGCTTTGCAACTGGCTAGAAAACTGACTTAACTAAATGACTTAACTAGCTAGCTACCAAACTAGCCAGATGAGTTAACTATCTGAATTAACTAGCTAGCTACCTAGCTATCCAGCTGGCTAGGCAGCTGACTTAACTAGCTTACTTATCCTGCTAGACAGCTGGCTGGTCAGCTGACTTAACTAGCTGACTTATGTAGCTAGTGTGCTGGTTGGCTAGCTGAATTAACCAGCTGACTTAACCAGCTAGCCAGCTGACTATCCAGTTGACTTAATTAGCTAGCTACCTACCTAGCTAGCTGGGAAGTCAGCTTAATTAACTAGCTGACTTAACTTTCTAGCCAGCTGGCTAGTCAGCTGATATAACAAGCTTGTTACCTATCTAGTCAGCTGGGAAGCCAGCTGAATTAACTAGTTGACTTAACCTGCTAGCCAAATTTCTAACCAGCTGACTCAACTAGCTGACTTAACTAGTTAGGCAGCTGGTTACCCAGCTGAGTTAACTAGCTTTCTACATAGATAGCTAGCTGGCTAGCCAGCTGACTTAACTAGCTGACTTAATTACCTAGCAAGCTGGATAGCCAACTAAAAAAACTACCTCGCTACTTAGCTAAACTCCTGGCTAGCCAGCTGACTTAACTAGCTGACATAAATAGCTGGCTTACTTGCTAGTAAGCTGAATTAACTTGCTTGCTATATGGTTAGCCTACTGACTTGCCAGCTGACTAAACTAGGTGACTTAAAAAGCTAGCCAGGTGTTAAAACAGCTGAGTTAGTTGGAAACTTACCTGGCTTGCCAGTTTGATAGTCAATTGACTTTCTAAGTGACTTAACTAGCTAGTCAGTAGTCTAGACTGCTGAAATAAGTGCCTAGGTACCCAGCTAGCCAGCTGGCTAGCCAGCTGACTAACTAGTTAGCAACCTAGCTAACCTGCTGTCTATTGAGCTGAGTTGACTAGGTTACTTAACTAACTACCTAACTTGCTAGCCAGCTGACTTAACTAGCTTACCCAGCTATTCATCTGGCTAGTCAACTGACTTAACTTACTGACATAACTAGCTAGCAAGCTAACTTAAATAACTGACTTAACCAGCTAGCTACCTAGTAGTTCAGTTGGCTTAACTAGCTGACTTAACTAGCTATCTACCTAAATAGCTATCTAGCTAGTCAGCTGACTTAAGTATCTGACTTATCAGGATACATAGCTGACATAACTAGCTGAATTATATAGCTATATTCCTAGGTAACCAGCTGACTTAACTAGCAGAAATAACGAACTAGCCATATGGCTACCCCTCTTACTTAACTAGCTTTTTAACTAGCTAACCAGCTGTATAGCCAACAGACTTAACAAGCTGACAACTAGCTAGGCAGCAGGTTGCCAACTGACTTAAGTAACTGACTTAATCAGATAGCCAGGTAACTTAACTGGCTGGCCAACTGACTTACCTATCTGACTTAACATAGCAAGCTTGCAAGCCAGCTCACTAAACTAGATAGATACCTACATAGCCTCCGGTTAGTCAGCTGACTTAACTATCTGATTTGAATAGGTAGCCTGGTGGCTAGCAAGCTGATATATCTAGCTAGCTACTTGCATAGCCAGCCGGATAGACAGCTGATTAAATTAGCTGACTTAACCAGCTGGCCAGTTGGCTAGCCAGCTGATTGAACACACTGATATCACTAGCTAGCCAGGTAGCTATCTAGTTGACTTAACTAGCTAGACATATATGTTGCCAGTTAGCTAACCAGCTCTCTTAACTAGCTGAATTAACCAGCTACCCAACTGGCTAGCCAACTGACTTAACTATCTCGCTACCTAGCTAGCCGTCTGGCTAGCCAGCTAACTTAACTAGCTGAGTCAGCTAACTAGCTATCTAGATGGTCAGCTGAATTATATATTTAACTAACTAGCTAGCTAGCTAGCTAGCCAGCTGACTTAAATAATTATCTAACCAGCTAGCTACCTAGCTAACAAGCTGACTTAAATAGTTAGCGGCATAGCTAGCTTGCTGATTTAACCAGCTAGCTAACTAGTGAGCTTACTCGTTATCTAACTTTCTAGCTAGCTGACTTAATCATCTGACTTAACTTGTTAGCTAAAGAGCTAGCTAGGTTACTAAACCACCTGACTTAACTCATTAGCTAACTAGCTAGCTTGCCTTCTCAACCAGCTGACACAACCCATTTGCTAACTAGCTAGCTTGCAGACTCAATCAGCTGGCGTAACCCGTTAGATAACTAGCTAACTAATTCACTCAACCTGCTGACTTAACCCATTAGCTAACTCGCTAACTATCTGTCTTAACCATCTGACTAAATTAGAAAGCTGACTTAACCAGCTGACTTAGCTATATGACTTAACTACTTAGTTAGCTGACATAACAGGCCGACTTAACAATTTAGCTAGCTGACTTATCTACCTGAATTAAATAGTTAGCTAACTATTTAAGTAGCTGAATAACTCGCTGCTTTAATAATTATCTAACTAGTTAGGTAGCAGAGTTAAGTAGGTGACTTATTCAGTTAGCTAACTACTGAGCTAGCTGACATAGCTAGCATACTTAGCTAGCTAGCTGGTTAACTGGCTGAGTTAGCTAGCTGACTTAACTAGTTGGCTAACGAGATAGCTAGCTGACTTAAACAGTTGGCTAACGAATTATCTAACTGTTTTAACCAGTTGGTAAACGAGTTATCTAACTAACTTAACTTGTTGGTTAAAGAGTTAGCTAGGTGAATTGACTTGTGGGCTGATGCGTTAGTCAACTACTTAGATTTTTTAAACACGTTGGCTGCCTACTCAGCTGACTTCTTTTCTGGCTTAACAATTCAGCCAACTAGTCGGCCAACCAGTTAGCTTTGTTAACAAGATGAGTGAAGAGTTGGCCCACTATTTAGCAATGTTAATTAGTTGCCTGCTCGTTAGCTGGCCTAACTAGTTGACTGACTAGTTGGCCAACACGTTAGCTGACCTAACTAGTTGGCCAACAAGTTAGCTGAAATTATCTAGTCGGCCGACAAATTAGCTGAGCTAACTTGTCGGCTGACAAGTTGGTCAACCAGACGGAAGATTGTTTAGCTCACTTTACTATTTGAACAGCTAGTTGGCAGACCGGTTACATGACTTAACTAGTCAGCCAGCACGTGAGCCAACAGGTGAACTAACTTAAATAGTCGGTGGGCGAGATAGCCGTCTGCTCAGTTGACTTAACAAGTCGTCAAGCGAGTGAGTTGACTGGTAAACTGACTTAACTAGTCAGCTGGCTAGTGAGCCGACTGGTCAACTGACTTAACTAATGTGCCGGCGAGTGTGCTGACTGGCCAGGTGACTTTAGTCGGCTGGCAAGGGAACTGACTGGTCAGAAGACTTAACTAGTCAGTCGCTGAGTGAGCAGACTTGTGAGACGAATTAACTAGTTGACCATCGAGTGAGCCAATGTGTGAGATACCTTAACTAGTAGGCCAGCGAGAGAGCCATTGATTAGCTGATTAACTAGTCGGCTGGTGAGCAAACCGACTACTTAACTGTCCTGTTGACCTGCGAGCAACCCGACGAGTTAGTTAGACTTTTGACTGGTAGTGAACCAACTAGTTTGCTGACCAGTTGACAGGTGAGTGAGCAGACTAGTTAGCTGACCTGATGGAAAGCGAGCGAGGCCACTAGTTAACTGACCAGCTTGCTGAGTTGCTAGCCCAATTGTTAGCTAAGTAAATAGCTGATTTTCTAGCTGACTTAACTATATAGCTGACAAGCTAGCTGGCTATGTAGCTGACATAACTAACTAGCAAACAAGCTATCTAGCTGACTTAAATAGGTAGCTAACTGGCTAGTTAGCTGGCTAGCTGATTTAATTATCTAGCTGATTAGTTAGTTGACTAGATAGCTGACTTAAATTGCTAGCTGACAAGCAAACTGACTACCTAGCAGACTTAACTAGCTAGTTGAATAGTTAGCTGACTTGCTAGCTGACTTAAATAGCCAGCTTGCTAACTAGCTGACTTAAATAGCTGACTAGTTAGTTGCCTGGCTAACTGGCTAGCCAGTCGACTTAAGTAGCTAGCAACATGGTTGGCTAGATGACTAACCAGCTGGCTTAACTAGCTAGCTACCTGACTGACTAGTTTGCTAGGCAGCTGGTTAGCTAGCTAGAGGTTTGTCCAGCTGGCTGA
>NW_007250313.1:0-4121 GCF_000164805.1 Carlito syrichta
CAGGGTTTCGAAACAGGCATCTAGGGAAAGAGAGTCCTCATATACAGGACACTAAACAGCCTCTAACTAAGGCAGAATAAAGAATCTTTTTTGTATGAGTCCTCAATCCAAAAAATTCCCTGGGTGTCTGCTATGGGACAAACAAGAAACAGTGCTTCGACATCCCCAAATGTTTCACAGCAATTTAGCATGCGGATATTACAAATCAGACATTTAAGGACTCCAGCAACATTCTGGTCCTCTTGAAAGTTGTAAACAGATAACGGGCACTCCAAGTCCGTTAAGTTCCTCGGATCAACTGAGGCCAGATTCAAGGACAATAAGAATCTTCTTGCCATATTTAGATGTAACTCTGTTCTTAAGGTGAACCCTGTAATCCTTCAACTTCCGTTTTTCTTTTTATTTTGAGAGGGGACAAAGGTTTTGCAGTTGCCAAATGTTTAGTACGTATTTTTAACATAACCAGAAATCACGATTTCCACGTCCTAGGAAACTTCTGGGCATCTGTCTCTTTGTATACATAGTTTGGAATTCACACCAACAGGGAAAATCAGGGCATCTTTCTGAGAACGAAAAGGAATCCAGTTCTAGGAGTTCTCATTAACTGGAATCTACAGAGCCACTCGATAAGGTTTAATCAGCAATCTGATCTTCTGGGTCCCTACATTTTTCAGAGCTACTTGCTCAGTGGATATGTTAAATCTGTCATTACAGATACACAGGAACTTTCTCGTCCTATTATTAGGTGTAATCAAGGATGTAGCCTTCCAAATCTTTTGTGTCCTAGGAACATCTACGACCATAATCATCTTCCCCAGAATCAAAAGGCATATTGGTACAAACTTCCTCGATTCAGGTGACCTCAGCCTACAGAAAATTATTGTGGGCTGGCAGGTCGGAATTGGGATGTTGGGTTTTGAAGATTCCACATTTTGGGGAGATTTTGTTAATGGTAACCAAGAATCTTGCATTCGAGTTCCCAAAGAACATTATGGGCGTCTTTCTCTTGATATCCAAACAACTGGAATTCTCGGTCACCCAAAAATGTCTCGACATACTGCAGAGTGAAGTGGGAAGCTGGGTAATGGGAGTCATCATATACAGGAAACTGCACGTCATATTGTTAAGGAAGTATAAGGAATCTTGGTTACATGAGTCCTCAAACCCAAAAACTACAGGTCGCCAACCTAAGAGGTAACCACGAATCAGGTTTTTGAAGTAGGAATCTGGGCAATGTGAGTCCTCACATACAGGAAGCTTCACTGCCTATTGCTAAGTAAGAATAAGGAATCTGCGTTACTGGTGTCCTCAATCCCCAAAAAAATCAGGTCGTCTTGTTATGGGCTAAACACGAATCAGGATGTTTAAGCATGAATCTGGGGAAATGGAGTCCTTATTTACTGGTAACTACATGTCCTTTTGCGAAGAAAGAATAAGGAATCTGGGTTTCATGAGTCCTCAATCCCAAAAATCTACAGGGCACCTTGGAAAGGGCTGAAAACGAATCAGAGTTTAGAAGCAGTATCTATGTAATGAGAGTCCTAAAATACAGGAAAATACACGGCCAGTTTCCAAGGAGGAAAAAAAATCGTGGTTATAGTAGTCTTCAGTCCTAAAAATCAACAGGACATCTCCTGTGGCCTAAACAAGAATCAGGGTTTAGAAGCTGCAATATAGGTTATAGCAGTCATCCTATAACGAAACTACACGATCTCTTGCTATGAAGAAATAAGAAACCAGTTTAACACGGTTCCTCCGTCACAATATCTACATGACATCTTCCTAAGAGCTAAACAAGAATCAGGGTTTCCAAACAGGGTTCTGGGGAAAGGGAGTCCTCATATACAGGACCTTACATGGCCCCTCGCTAATAAGAATAAGGATTCTGTGATACACTAGTCCCCAATCCGAAAAATTATCAGCGTGTCATGCTACAGGATAAACAAGAATCAGGGCTTCAAGCTCGTCTCATGTTTCGGAGCTATTTGGCTTCAGGGTATTATGAATCAGTCATTTCAGGACTCCAGCAGATTTCTGGTCCTCTTGAGAGTTGTATACGTGTTTCTGCTTGTACAAGTCCCTTAGGTACTGCAGGACAACTAAGGCCAGATACCGGAACAAAAGTATCTTCTTGCCGTATGTGGATGTAACTCTGGTCTAAAGATGAACTTGGTAATCCTTAAATTTCCATTTGTACTTTTATTTGGAAAGGGGCCGAGGGTTTTACAGTTGCCAAATATTTAGTATGAATTATTAAAATGTGACCAGGAGACATGGATTCCACGTCCCTAGGAAACATCTGGGCATCTGCATTTTTGTATATAGAGAATTGGAATCCACATAGACAGGGAAAATCAGGGCATCTTGCTGAGAACGGAAAGGGAATCCAGTTCTTGGAGTTCTCAATCGCCTAAATCTACAAGGTCTATCGATAAGGTTTAATCAGCAATCTGGGCTTCTATGTCGCCACATTTTTAGTGTGTCTTTTGAAAAGGGAACCAGGAATCTTGGGTTACAATTCCACAAGAATTTTATGGTAGTCTTTCTCTTGATATCCAATCAACTAGAATTTTAGTTCACCAGGAAATGTCTCGGCGTCTTGGTGAGAATGAAGCAGGAATTTCAGTAATGGGGTCCTCATATACTGGACACTACACGACCTGTTGCTAGAGAAGAATAAGGAATCTTGCTTACACGATTCCTCCATCCCAAAAACCTACAGAGCGTCTTGCTAAGAGATAACCACCAATCAGGTTTTGGCAGGAGGAGTCTGGATAATGGGAGTCCTCATATAGAGGAAACTGCACTGTCTGTTGTTGAGGAAAAATAAGGAATCTGGTTTACACATGTCCTCAATTCCCAAAATTCTTTAGGGTGTCTTGCTAAGGGCTAAACTCGAATTTGGGTTTTTGAAACATAATCTAGGGAACTGATATACTCATATACAGACAACTGCACGTACTTTTGCTAAGAAAGAATAAGCAATCGGGGTGAAATGTGTTCTCAGTCCCCAAAAAACTACACAGCGTCTTCCTAAAGTCTAAACAAGCATCAGGGTTTCGACGCATTTATCTGGGAAAGGGAGTACTCATATACAGGCAACTGCACGGCTGTTGCTAATAATAAGGAATCTGGGTTATATGAGTCCTCAGTCCTGAAAATATACAGGGCATCCTACTTACGGGTAAAGAAGAATGAGGGATTCGAGGCATGAATGTGGGTAATAGCAGTCCTCATATACAGGAAACTTCATGGTCTCTTACTAAGAAAAAAAATGAAATCTGTTTACATGGTTCCCCTATCAAAAAATCTGTATGACGTCTTACTAAGGGCTAAACAAGGATCAGGGTTTCAAAACAGGAATCTAGGGAAAGAGAGTCCTCATATACAGGATATTACACGGCCTCTAACTAAGGAAGAATAAAGAATCTTTGTTGTACGAGTCCTCAATCCAAAAAATTCCCAGGGTGTCTGCTATGGGAGAAACTAGAAACATGGCTTCGAGTTCCCCAAATGTTTTGGAGCAATTTAGCATGTGAATATTACTAATCAGTCATTTCAGAACTCCAGCAACATTCTTGTCCTCTTAAAATGTGTAAACGGGTATCGGACACTCCAAGTTCATTAGGTTCCTCAAAACAACTAAGTCCAGATTCCAGGACAAAAAGAATCTTGCCATATTTTGTTGTAACTCTGGTCTTAAGGTGAACTCTGTAATCCTTCACCTTCCGTTTCTCTTTTTATTTTGAGAGGGGACAAGTGTTTAGCAGTTGCCAAATGTTTAGTACGTATTTTTAAAGGTAACCAAGAATCATGGATTCCACTTCCCTAGGAAACTTCTGGGCATCTGTCTTATGGTATACAGAGTTTGCAATCCACATCAACAGTGAAAATCAGGGCATCTTGCTGAGACCAAAAGGAAATCCGGTTCTAGGAGTTCTCATTAACCGGAATCTACAGGGCCTCTTGTTAAGGTTTAATCAGCAATCTGGGCTTCTGGGTCCCTACATTTTTCAGAGCTACTTGCTCTGAGGATGCGCTAAATCTGTCCTTACAGATCCACAGGAACTTTCTGGTTCTCTTGTTAGTTGTAATCAAGGATCTGGCCCTACAAATCCTTG
>NW_007250313.1:4374-11048 GCF_000164805.1 Carlito syrichta
GAAGCTGGGTAATGGGAGTCATCATATACAGGAAACTACACGTCATATGCTAAGGAAGCATAAGGAATCCTAGTTACGTGAGTCCTCAATCCCAAGAAATACAGGCCGTCTACCTAACAGGTAACCACGAATCAGGTTTTTGAAGTAGGAATCTGGGTAATGGGAGTCCTCACATACAGGAAACTTCACTGCTTATTGCAAAGAAAGAATAAGGAATCTGTGTTACTCATGTCCTCAATCCCAAAAAAAAACTTCAGGTCGTCTTGCTATGGGCTAAACACGAATCAGGGTGTTTTCGAGCATGAATCTGGGGAAATGGCGGCTTTATATACAGGCAACTACATGAACTTTTTAAAAGAAAGAATAAAGAATATGGGTTACACGAGTCCTTAATCACAAAAGTCTACGGGGCATCTTTAAAGGGCTAAAATAATCAGAGTTTGAAGAAGGATTTACGTAATGAGAGTCCTAATATACAAGAAAATAAATGTACCTTTGCCAAGTAAAAAAGAATCGGGTTATAGCAGTCCTCAGTCCTAAAAAACAACAGGCCATCTGCTGTGGGTTAAACGTGAATCAGGTTTTAGAAGCTGCAACATAGGTAATAGCACTCCTCATATACAGAACCTACACGATCTCTTGCTAAGGAGAAAGCAGAAACCTATTTTACACGGTTCCTCCGTCACAATATCTACATGACATTTTGCTAAGGGCTAAACAAGTATCAGGATTTCGAAACAGGATTCTGGGGAAAGGGAGTCCTCATATACAGGACACTACACGGCCCCTCGCTAAGGATGAATAAGGAATCTGTGATACACTAGTCAGAAATACTAAAAATTCTCAGGGTGTCTTGCTACAGGATAAACAAGAATCAGGTCTTCGAGCTCGTCTCATGTTTTGGAGATATATGACTTGCGGGTATTACAAATCAGTTATTTCAGGACTTCAGCAACATTCTGGTCCTCTTGAGAGTTGCAAACGGGGATCTGGTAGTACAAATCCCGTAGGTTCCTCGGACAACTAAGGCCAGATTCCCAGAACAAAAGTATTTTCTTGCTATATTTGGATGTAACTCTGCTCTTATGAGGAAATGGGCAATCCTTAAATTTCCGTTTGTAAATTTATTTGGAGAGGGGCCGAGTGTTGTACAGTTACCAAATATTTAGTACCAATTATTAAAATGTAACCAGGAATCATGGATTCCACGTCCCTAGGAAATATCTGGGCATTTTCATGTATGTATACAGAGTTTTAAAATCCAAATAGTCAGGGAAAATCAGGGCATCTTGCTGAGAACGGGAAAAAAATCCGGTTCTTGGAGTTTTCAATCACCTACATTTACAAGGTTTCTTGGTAAGATTTATCACCAATCTCTGCTTCTATGTCGCAACATTTTTAGGGTGTCTTTTGAAAAGGGAACCAGGAATCTTGGGATACAATTCCACAAGAACTTTATGGAATCTTTCTCTTGATAGCCAAGCAAATGGAATTCTAGGTCACCAGGAAATGTGTTGGCGGCTTGCTGAGAATGAAGCAGGAATTCCAGTAATGGGAGTCTCATATACAGAACAGTAAACGACCTGCTGCTATGGAAGAATAAGGAATCTTGGTTACACGAATCCTCCATCCCAAAAACCTACAGAGGGTCTTGCTAAGAGATAACCACCAATCAGGTTTGGTTGTAGGGATCTGGATAAAGGGAGTCCTCATATACAGGAAACTGCACTGTCTATTGCTAAGGAAGAATAATGAATCCGGTTAACACGTGTCCTCAATCCAGAAAAAAACTTCAGGGTGTCTTACTAAGGGCTAAACACGAATTTGGGCTTTAGAAACATAATCTTGGGAAATGAAATCCTCATATACAGACAACTGCACGGACTTTTCCTAAGAAAGAAAAATGAATCTGGGTGACATGTGTCCTCAATCTCCAAAAATCTACACGGCGTCTTCCTAATGTCGAAACAAGCATCAGGGTTTGGACGCATGAATCTGGGAAAGGGAGTACTCATATACAGGGAACTGCATGGCTGATGCTAAAAATAAGGAATCTGGGTTATACTAGTACTCAGTCCTGAAAATCTACAGGGCATCTTGCTGGCGATTAAAGAAGAACCAGTGATTCGAAGCATGAATGAGGGTAATAGCAGTCCTCATATACAGGAACATATATAGCCTCTTGATAAGAAAAAAGAAGAAATCTGTTTTACACCGTTCCTCTATCAAAAAATCTACATGGCATCTTACTAAGGGCTAAACAATAATCAGGGTTTCGAAACAGTAATCTAGGCAAACAGAGTCCTCATATACAATACACTACAATGCCTCTAACTTAGGAATAATAAAGAATCTTTGTTGTGCGAGTCCTCAATCCAAAAAATTCACAGGGTGTCTGCTATGAAACAAACAAGAAACAGGGCTTCGAGCTCCCCAAAAGTTTCGGAGCAATTTAGCATGCGGATTTTATGAATCACTCATTTCAAGACTTCAGCAACATTCTGGTCCTCTTGAAGGTTGTAATCGGGTATCGGGCACTCCAACTCCGTTAGGTTCCTCGGAACAACTAAGCCAAATTCCAGGACAAAAAGAATCTTCTTGCCATATTTGGATGTAACTCTGATTTTAAGGTAAACCCTGTAATCCTTCCCTTTCCGTTTCTCTTTTTATTTTGAGAGGGGACAAGGGTTTTGCAGTTGCCAAATGTTTAGTATGTATGTTTAAAACTAACCAGTAATCTTGGATTCCACTTCCCTGGGAATCTTCTGGGCATCTTTTTTGTATACAGAGTTTGGAATTCACATAGACAGGGAAAATCAGGGCATCTTGCTGAGAACAAAAAGGAAATCCAATTCTTGGAGTTCTCAAAACTGGAATTCACAGGACCTCTTGATAAGGTTTAATCAGCAATCTGGGCTTCTGGGTCCCTATATTTTTCAGAGCTACTTGCTCCGTGGATACGCTAAATCTGTCATTACAAATCCACAGGAACTTTCTCATCCTCTTGTTAGTTGTAATCAGGGATCAGGCCCTCCAATTCCTTTTGTGTCCTAGGAACATCTACGACCATAATCATGTTCCTCACATTCAAAAGGTGTATTGGTAGAAAACCTCTCAATTCGGGTTACCTCAAACTACAGAAAATTCTTATCGGCAGACAGGTCAGAATTGGAATGTTGGCTTTTGAAGATTCCACATTTTGGGGAGGTCTTGTGAGGGGAACCAGGAATCTTTGATTCCAGTTTCCAAAGAACATTATGGTCGTCTTTCTCTTGATATCCAAACAACTGGAATTCTCAGTCACCAGGAACTATCTTGGCATCCTGCAGAGTGAAGCAGGAAGCTGGGTAATGGGAGTCATCATATACAGGAAACTACAAGTCATATTGCTAAGGAAATATAAGGAACCTTGGTTACAGTTGTCCTCAATCCCAAAATGTACAGTCCGTATCCCTAAAAGGTAACCACGAATCAGGTTTTTGAAGTAGGAACCTGGGTAATGAGAGTCCTCACATACAGGAAACTTCACTGGCTATCCCCAAAAAACTTCAGGTCGTCTTGGTATGAGCTAAACACGAATCAGTGAGTTTTAGGCATGAATCTGTGGAAATGGAGTCCTTATATACAGGTAACTACATGCCCTTTTGCTACGAGAGAATAAGCAATCTGGGGTACACTAGTCCTCAATACCAAAAATCTACAGGGCATCTTGGAATGAACTAAAAAAGAATCAGAGTTTTGAAGCAGTATCTGTGTCATGAGAGTCCTAATATACAGGAAAATACACGGCCCCTTGACAAAGAAGAAAAAGACTCGGGGTTATAGCAATCCTCAGTCCTAAATATCAACAGATCATCTGAGGTGGGCCAAACAAGAATCAGGGTTTAGAAGCTGAAACATAGGTAATAGTAGTCCTCATATACAGAATCTACACAATCTCTTGCTAAGGAGAAATAAGAAACATGTTTTTCACGAGTCCGCCATCACAATATCTACATGACATCTTGCTAAGGGCAAAACAAGAATCAAGTTTTCGAAAAAGGCTTCTGGGGAAAGGGAGTCCTCATATTCAGGACACACATGGTCCCTTGGTAGGGAAGACTAAGGAATCTGTGATACACTAATCCCCAATCCAAAAAATTTTCAGGGTGTCTTGCTACAGGATTAACAAGAATCAGTGCTTCGAGCTTCTCTCATGCTTTGGAAATATTTGGATTGTGGGTATTTTCATTCAGTCATTTCAGGACTCTAGCAACATTCTGGTCCTCTTGAGAGTTGTAAACGAATATCTGGTAGTACAAGTCCCCTAGGTTCCTCTGGATAACTAAGGCCAGTTTCCCGGAACAAAAGTATCTTCTTGCCGTATTTGGATGTAACTCTGGACTTAAGATAAACTTGGTAATCCTTAAATTTCCGTTTATACTTTTATTTGGAGAGCGGCAGAGGGTTTTGCAGTTGCCAAATATTTAGTGCAAATTAGTAAAATGTAACCAGGAAACATTGATTCCACGTCCTTAGGAAACATCTGGGAACTTGAATTTTTGTATACAGACTGTTGGAATCCACTTAGAAAGGGAAAATCAGGGCATCTTGCTGAGAACGGAAAGGAATCCACGTCTTGGAGTTCTGAATCGCCCAAATCTACAAGGTCTCTTGATAAGGTTTAAAAAGCAATCTGGGCTTCTATGTCACCATATTTTTGGGAGAGTTTTGAAAAGGGAACCAGGAATCTTGGGTTCCAATTCCACAAGAACTTTATGGGAGTATTTCTCTTTATATCTAAACCACTGGAATTCTAGGTCACCAGGAAATGTCTCGGCGTCTTGCTGAGTGTGAAGCAGGAATTTCATTAATGGGAGTACTCATATACACAACACTACAAGACCTGTTGCTACGGAAGAATAAGGAATCTTGGTTACACGAGTCCTCTATCCCAAAAATCTACAGAGCGTTTTGCAAAGAGATAACCACCAATCAGGTTTTGGGAGTTGGAATCTGGATACTGGGAGTACTCATATACAGGAAACTGCACTGTCTATTGCTGAGGAAGAATAAGGAATCTGGTTTACACGAGTCTTCAATCTGAAAAAAAATCAGGGTTTCTTGCTAAGGACTAAACACGAATTTGCGTTTTTGAAGCATAATCTAGGGAAATGAAATCCTCATTTACAGGCAACTGCACGGACTTTTCCAAAGAAAGAATAAGGAATCTGGGTGACATGTGTTCTCAATACCCAAAAAAATACACGGTGTCTTCCTAAGGTCTAAACAAGCATCGGGGTTTCAACGCATATATCTGGGAAAGGGAGTACTCATATAGAGGCAACTGCACCGCTGTTCGTAAAAATAAGGAATCTGGGTAATATGAGTCCTCAGTCCTGAAAATCTGCAGTGCACCTTGCTGACGGGTAAAGAATAATCAGTGATTCGAGGCATGAATGTGGGTAATAGCCAACCTCATATACAGGAAACTACATGGCATCTTGCTAAGAAAAATGAAGAAATCTGTTTTAAACGGTTCCTCTAGCAAAAAATCTACATGGCATCTTACTAATGGCTAAACACGTATCAGCGTTTTGAAACAGAAATCTAGGAAAATAGAGTCCTCATATACAGGACACTACACGGCTTGTAACTAAGCAAGAATATAGAATCTTTGTTGTACGAGTCCTCAATCCAGAAAATTACCAGGGTGTCTGCTGTGGGACAAACAAGAAACAGGGTTTGGAGCTCCCCAAATGTTTCGGAGAAATTTAGCATGCAGATATTACGAATCAGTCATTTCAGACTCCAGTAACATTCTGGTCCTCTTGAAAGTTGTAAACAGGTATCAGGCACTCCAAGTCCGTTAGGATCCTCGGAACAACTAAGGCCAGATTCCAGGACACAAAGAATCTTCTTGCGATATTTGGATGTAAGTCTGGTCTTAAAGTGAACCCTGTTATCATTCCCATTCCTTTTCTGTTTTTATTTTGAGAAGGGACAGAGGTTTTGCAATTTCCAAGTGTTAGTACGCATTTGAAAAGTAACCAGAATCTTGGATTTCCACGTCCCTAGGAAATTTCTGGGCATCTGTCTTTTGTACACAGAGTTTGGAATTCAAATTAACAGGGAAAATCAGGGCACCTTGCTGTGATCGAAAAGGAAATCCGGTTCTAGGTGTTCTCATTAATCGTAATGCCCAGGACCTGTTGATAATGTTTAATTAGCAATCTGGGCTTCAGGGTCCCTACATTTTTCAGAGCTACTTGCTCCGTGGATATGCTAAATCTGTCATTACACATCCACAGGAACTTTCTGGTCCTCTTTTTAGTTGTAATCAAGGATCTGGCCCTCCAAATATTTCTATGTCCTAGGAACATCTACGACCATAATCATGTTCCCCAGAATCAAAAGGCATATTGGTACAAAATTCCTCGATTCAGGTGACCTCAAACTACAGAAAATTCTTGTGGGCGGGCAGTTCGGAATTGGGATATTGGGATTTGACGTTCCACATTTTGGGGATGTCTTGTGAAGGGGAACCAGGAATCTTGGATTCCAGTTCCCAAAAACATTATGGACTTCTTTCTCTTGATATCCAAACAACTGAAATTCTCGGTCACCAGGAAAAGTCTTGGCATCCTGCAGAGTGAAGCAGGAAGCTGGGTAATGGGAGTCGTCATATACAGGAA
>NW_007250314.1:0-1177 GCF_000164805.1 Carlito syrichta
CATCCACTGTATCTCCAAATTTCAATGTCCATTCTGATCATACTTAAGAAAATGGGGACAAGAAAGAAGAAGGCCCATGAAGTCAGTGGACTCCGTGCGACAAATATCAGGAAGAAATTCACAAATATTTTTAAACCCCATTAAATCATTAAACTAGAATCAGGAGACGGTGATCTTTCCAGTCTGTGAGTTTCAAGATAATTAGGGCTCCATGTTCAAAAACTTCTGCAATGTCTACATGTTTACCTTTCCCGAGTATCCAGTCACCCAAGATAGTGGCTATAAGTCCCTTCCAAGATGACCTGGAATTGCAATGGTCAACTCTTGCCTTGGTGTTTCACGGACCCTAGTCATGAGAACTTAGCCTCTTGATCACTTAAAAAGCCTGCTGTAGAAACATTCTTAGGTCTTTACTGGGTAAAGAATCATGACTTTCTACTGGGGCAGCTGCCTTTAGCCTTCTGCTCCTCTCAGACATGTCTACTAAGTATACACTATGACATACTGGATGGTCATGCTTACCTCTTGTCCCTAAGGACACAGTGCACTCCGAGGAAAATTCTTGATCTCTGCAAGTCAGTCCCCACGCGCTGCTCTCTGATAATGCTGCCTATTCATTATGCCCACCTGGCTTAGTGGCACAGTGCCGTTTCTGTCATTGTCAGACCTTCTCATCATGTTGCACTATGGAGTCCAGCTTGGTAACAGTGACCCCTCATGAAGGAGCACAGAAGAATTCAGCCCAAATTTAGCATTTTGCCTCATAGTCTCTGACGCCTCCCACCCACTGTCCCTGGCAAACTGCATCCTCTCGCTGTTAAAAATTATTAATTGAAGGAAAGTGGAGGAAGAACATTTTACAAATCATGCCTGTGTCTCAGGTTCATTTAACTCCCAAGGAGAGTCATTTACAAGTCACTCTTCATTTTTACCCTCCATTGTCCCATTTGTTGCCCCTTAGTAGAATTATTCTTCTTCCCCTCCCATAACTTTTTTTACAAAGGTCCCATTCTTTCAGTCAGCTCAAGGTAATATTTAACTTTCTGTAACTTATTGGGAAGCTGGGTTTTCATTCTGAAGGCTCCTATGTATACATGTTGAATAAAATTTGTTCTATAAGATTTTCTGTGTTAGTCAAACTGCCTCATGTCAGGGTATTTTCAGTGAAGATTTAGAG
>NW_007250314.1:2685-3769 GCF_000164805.1 Carlito syrichta
CTTTTGAGAGTGTCTATTCATATCTTTTGCCCACTTTGTAATGAGGCTGTTTGTTTTTTTCTTTTTGGCCTGTTTGAATTCCTTGTGGATCCTAGATGTTAGGCCTTTGTCAGATATACAATTGGCAAATATTTTTTCCTATTCTGTGGGCTGTCTCCCTACTCCCTTGATGGTTTCTTGGGCTTTGCAGATGTTTGTCAGTTTGATGAAGTCCCACTTGTCTATCTTATTTCTTAAGGTATAGTCACTTGGGGTTTTGATTAGGAATTGATTGCCAGTTCCAATTCCCATAAGGATGTCTCTTGCATTTTCTAAGGTTCTTATAATTTGAGGTTTTACATTTAGGTCTCTGATGCATTTGGAGTTGATCTTTGTGTGTTGTGACAGGTAGGGGGTCTTATTTTAATCTTCTGCATGTGTAGCCCAGAGATTCTTTTTCTTTTCTTTTTTGAGTTGGAGTCTCACTCTGTCGCCCAGACTGGAGTGCAGTGGCTGCTTCCAGACACCGCAGCCTCCACCTGCTGGGCTCCGGCGATCCTTCCGCCTCAGCCTTCCAAGTAGCCGGAACTACAGGCATGCGCTACCAAGCCCGGCTGATATTTTAATTTATTTATTTATTGTAGAGATGAGGTCTCACTGCACAGTTGGGTCTCAAACCCGTTGGCTCAGGCAATCCACTCACTTCAGTCTCCCAAAGGCACGGGATTACAGGCTGAGCCACCGAGCCCGGCTGTCCGGAGATTCTTAAAAGACAGATGTTGCTATGTGTCCATGATACAAAAACCAGATAAGGTTTCCCTCTTGACTTCATGTCCTTGGCAGCTTGACTCATGGTCTCTGCTATCTGGAGGCCATGAATTTTTGAGTTCACATTAAGTGACCCATTTAAAAATACTGGGAGTGCATGACATGAAAAATTTTAAACAGCCCACTTTCCATTATGTACATGTTAAACTTTTTTTTTAGTGGGAATCTCAATCTGTCACCCAGGCTGGAGTGCAGTGGCATGCTCACAGTCCAGGATGGAATGCAGTGGCATGTCCATGGCCAGTGCAGCCTCAAACTGCTGGGCTCAAGTGAGCTC
>NW_007250315.1:0-1068 GCF_000164805.1 Carlito syrichta
TTCCTCTCTATTTCCTTCCATTTCTTTCCATTCCATTCTTCTCCATGACATTCCTCTCCATTCCATTCCTCTCCTTTCCTCTCCATTACATTCCTCTCTATTACTCTCCATTCCTTTGCCTACCACTCCATTCTCTTTCTTTCCATTCCATTCCATACCTCTCCTTTCCTATCCTCTCCATTTCATTCTACTCGTTTCCTGTCCATTCCATTCTATTCCATTCCATTCCATGCCTTCCATTTTGTTCCATTCGATTCCTCTCCACTCCATTCCATTCCATTCCATTCCTTGGCATTCTGATCCTTTCCATTCCATTACATTCCATTTCATTCAACTGCCCCCCATTCCATTCCATTCCATTCCATTCCATTCCTTTCCTTTCGTCTTCATTCCATTCCATTCCATTCCTCTCCTTTCCATTCCATTACTCTCCATTCTGTTCCATTCCTCTCCATTCCATTCCATTCAATTCCATTCCTCTCATTCCATCCATTCCATTCCTCTCCTTTCCATTCCATTTATTTCCAATTAATTCCATTCCATTTATTTCCAATTAATTCCATTCCATTCCTTTCCTTTTATGTC
This sequence comes from Carlito syrichta, assembly GCF_000164805.1. NCBI lineage: Eukaryota > Metazoa > Chordata > Mammalia > Primates > Tarsiidae > Carlito > Carlito syrichta. The sequence continues at coordinate 586 of NW_007250315.1, forward strand.
CAGTCAATTCCATTCCACTCTATTCCATTCATTTCCATTCCATTCCATTCCATTCCTATCCATTTCATTCTTCTCCATTCCATTCTATTCTATTCCATTCCATTCCATTCTTCTCCATTCCATTCCTTTGCATTCAATTCCATTCCATTCCTTTCCATTCCGTTCCACTCCATCCCATTCCTTTCCAATCCACTCCCTTCCTTTCAACTCCATTCCGTTCCATTCAATTCTATTCCACTCCATTCCATTCCATTCCTTTCCATTCCATTCCATTCCATTCTCAATTCCTTTGCATTCCATCCCCTCCATTCCATCCATCCCATTCCTCTACATTCCATTCCATTCCTCTCCATTTCATTCCATTGTATTTCCCCCCATACCTGTCCTTTACATCCTATTCCAGTCCTCTGCATTCTATTCCATTCCATTCCAATTCATTTCTCTCCATTCCTTTCCACTCCACTCTATTCCATTCTAATCCAA
>NW_007250315.1:2218-3745 GCF_000164805.1 Carlito syrichta
CCATTCTGTTCCATTCCATTCCATTCCCTTCCCTTCCCTTCCATTCCATTCCATTCCTCTGCATGCCACTCCATTCCATTCCAATCCATTCCTCTCCATTCTTATTGATTCCATTCCAATCCATTCCACTCCATACCATTACGTTCCATTCATTCTATTCCATTACTCTCCATTCCATACCATTCCATCCCATTCCTCTCCATTCTATTCCATTCCATTCCTCTGCATTCCACACCATTCCATGGCAATCCATTCCATTCCATTCCATTCCTCTGCATTCCACACCATTCCATGGCAATCCATTCCATTCAATACCATTCATCTCCATTCCAGTCCATTTCATTCCTTTCCATTCCTTTCCTGTCCATTCCATTCCACTCTATTCCACTCCATTCCATTCCACTCCATTCCATTCCTTTCACTTCCATTCCATTCCATTATGCTCCAGTCCATTCCATTCCATTCCATTCCTTACCATTCCGTTCCATTCCATTCCATTCCATTTCATCCTACTCCACTTCATTCCATTCCATTCCATTCAATTCCATTCCACTCCATCCCATTCCTCTCCTTTCCATCTCATTCCTCTCCATTTCATTCCAACCCTCTCCTTTCCATTTCTTCCCTTCCATGTCGTTCATTTACTTTCCATTCTTCTACATCCCTTTCCACTCCACTGCATTCCACTATACTCCATTCCTTTCCATTCCATTACTCTCCATTCCACTTCATTCCATTCCATCGCATTCTATTCCTCCCAATTCCATTCCATTCCTCTCCTTTCCATTCCTCTAGATTCCATTCCATTCCACTCCACGATGATCCTCTCTATTCCTTTCCTCTCTATTCAATTCCTCTCTATTATATTCCATTCCATTCCATACCTCGCGTTTCCTATCCTCTGCATTTCATTCCATTCCATTTCTGTCCATTCCATTCTAATCCATTATATTCCTTTCCCTTCCATTTTTTTCCATTCCATTCCTCACCATTCCATTCCACTTCATTGCATTCCTCGCGATTCCGATCCATTCCATTCAATTCCAGTCGATTTCATTCTAATCTCCTCCATTCCATTACACTCTCTTTCATTCCTTTCCTTTCATCTCCATTCCATTCCTCTCCTTTCCATTTCATTACTCTCCATTCCATTCCATTCATCTCCATTCCACTACATTCCATTTTATTCCATTCCTCTGCATTCCATTCCATTCTTCTCCTTCCCATTCCATTTCTCTCCATTCCACTCCATTCCATTCCAATCCACTCATCTCCATTCCATTCCTTTACAATCCATTCCTTTCCATTCCATTCCATTCCATCCCATTCCATTTCATACCTCTCTATTCAATTCTATTTCATTGCATTCGATTCCTCTCCATTCCATTCCATTCCTCTCCATTCCTGTCCATTCCATTACTCTCAATTCTTCTCCATTCCATTCCATTACTTTCTATTCCTTTCCACTCCATTCCTCTCTTTCCCATTCCTCTCTATTCCCTTCAATTTCATTCCATTCCTTTCCTC
>NW_007250315.1:4250-4924 GCF_000164805.1 Carlito syrichta
ATTCTATTCCATTCCATTCCTCTGCATTCCACACCATTCCATGGCAATCCATTCCATTCCTCTGCATTCCACACCATTCCATGGCAATCCATTCCATTCAATACCATTCCTCTCCATTCCAGTCCATTTCATTCCTTTCCATTCCTTTCCTGTCCATTCCATTCCACTCCATTCCACTCCATTCCATTCCACTCCATTCCATTCCTTTCACTTCCATTCCATTCCATTATGCTCCAGTCCATTCCATTCCATTCCATTCCTTACCATTCCGTTCCATTCCATTCCATTCCACTCAATTCCGTTTCTTTCCATTCCATTACTATCCTTTTCATTCCATTCCACTCCACCATATTTCATTCCACTTCATTCCATCTCATTCTATGCCATTCCTCTCCATTCCATTCCATTCCTCTCCACTCCTTCCCATTCCAATCTATTCAATTCTATTCCATTCCATTGCATTCCTCTCCATTCCATTCCATTCCTCTCCATTCAATTCCAATCTATTCCGATCTTCTGCATTCCATTCCATTTCTCTGAATCCCACTCCATTCCATTCCAATCCATTCCATTCCTTTCCATTCCTCTCCATTCCATTCCATTCCTCTCCGTTCCATTCCATTCCATTCCATTCCCTTCCATTCCATTCCTTTCAATTCCATTCCATTCCATTC
>NW_007250316.1:0-752 GCF_000164805.1 Carlito syrichta
CAACACAAAAGATGAAGTCACATCTTACCCTGTAGAAATACAAAAGATCATTGGAGACTACTACGTATACTTGTATGGAAACAAACTTGAAAATCTTAAGGAAATGGAAGACTTTCTGACATCAAGCAACTTACCTAGGTTGGAACAAGAAGAAATTGAGACCCTAAATAGACCAATAACAATCAAGGAAATTGACTATGTAATAAGAAAACTACCTACAAAAAAAAAGCCCTGGTCCAGATGCCTTTCCAGCAGAATTCTACAAGACATTTAAGGAGGAGCTGATACCAGTCCTACTGAAGGTATTCCAAGCAATTGAAAGAGATGGAACTCTCCCCAAATCATTCTACAAAGCCAACATCACATTGATACCCAAGCCAGGTAAAGATCCAACAAAGAAAGAGAACTGCAGGCCAATATCTTTGATGAACATAGATGCTAAAATTCTCAACAAGATCCTAGCAAACTGGATTCAACAATACATCTCAAAAATCATCCATCATGACCAAGTAGGCTTCATTCCTGGGATGCAAGACTGGTTCAACATTTGTAAAACCATAAATGTAATTAAATACATCAACAGATGTCAAAACAAAAACCACACAAGTACATTTTTAGCATGAGGAGGTCTCTGGACCACTGACAGTTAGCCAGTTGTTCAAGCTGTGTTTAGATAAGGCAAATACCAAAGAAAAACATACCACAAACAATGGAAATTGTCTTATGGTACTAGAGGTTAACATGTTCAATTT
>NW_007250316.1:2194-2964 GCF_000164805.1 Carlito syrichta
ACATATCTGGATTCTAAAACAACACCTATCAGCATTGATTGCATCCTGAGAAAAATGTAAAAAGGAGCTCATACTATCAGGAAAAATCTCACCTTGTCTTTCATATTGCAGAATAAAAAGAAAAATAAAAGTAATTGCCCTTTAAAAATACATTTGTGGGCAACCTCCTTGGGGCCCCTCCCACTGCAGAAGCTTTTCTGTCTTGTAAATAAATCTTACTTTCAAAAACAAACAAACAAAACTGAAAATATTTGTGTAGATGCTAGAGAAGCCAAATAAAATATGAAGCTGTTTTTCAGATGATCTTTTCTGAGTCAATAGAATGGCATTATCTATTTACTTAATTTGTTTAATTAGATTTTTTAAAAAATAATCATAATATGAATCTACAGGTACACATTTCATTCACATTATCTACCACATTTAATGTAAAATATTTACAACTGTGATTTTAAAACCTTATCTATGTTTTGTAGTTTTCTTTTAAAAATCCAATGTTTTGATTTTCTCATCTTATTAACGTACCTCTAAAAAATTCATTTACCAAGTATACAGTGGATAAGCATTAGATCACATCTAAATAATATATTGATTGGACAGTTTTCCTGAAACATAACTGAACAACTGGGCAAAAAAGGAATAAAATTCTGTCAAACATGATTTAAAAAAAAATCTATTTCTAATTGTAATAACATAAGAAAAATTATAGCCAAACTTTCAATATTGTCACATTTGTGGCAATACTTTTATCTTTGAGTTTATGAATGTCC
>NW_007250316.1:2984-24495 GCF_000164805.1 Carlito syrichta
TGTATCATCTTACTATTATTACAATTATATTGCAATAGCAATGTTTCTCTTACATGGTACGTAACCTCTTTTGCCATTCTGATCTTCTAAAGTGGTACTGTTGGGACTCAGGACACAAAGCCCCAACGTCTGGTGCTTTGGCTTGCTTCATCCTTTGAACCAAAGGAGATTAAGGCCTCAGAAGCAGCCTCAGAAGCAAGGTCTCTCTGGCTTCTCTTGCCTTCCCATCTCCTGCCCCTCTTTTCCCCCTGAAATTAGGCATAGAAACCAGAGTCCTTCTTCCCTAAGGCAGGTCATAGAAACTAAAATCCCTCTACCCCAAAGCAAGCCAAAAGACCTAAAAGATCATTCACTCCCTTCTCCCTTGAAGACCCCATAAACCAAAAAGTGTCTGAGATGAATCTCAATCAATTTAAAGGTTTATTTTGCCAATGTGGAGGATGCTCCTGAAAAGGAAAAGCAAAACAAAACAAAACAAACCTAACAAATCACAGCAGTGTCTGTGATGGGTGCTTTTTTCTGAAGTGGGTTTTGAGGGCTTCAGTATTTAAAGGAAAGATGGTGGGGGAGAGAAGCTAAGGAAGCAGACAGGAGGTGAGTTTACATTTTACATATGAATAGAGAGGGTAGAGGAACAGTCAATTATGCATTCATCTGCTCAGTAAATCTACCTTTTGCAGAAGATAAAGTAAACATGAGGACAGACACAGAAGAGGGAGAAGTCAATTATGCATTTGTCTCAGGGTGAGAGGAGAGGTAATTTCTAGTCTTGTTCTTGTTCTGTTAATTGACATTGTCAGGATGAGCTACAACAGAAAAATCTGCTTCTAGACAGTCTACAGGGGAATATGTATTCTGAATGACTTCCTGGTGAGCAATTTGTGAGTGAGGCCCTTTGGGGTGATATGTGGCCTTGTATCCTTGCAGCTATCTGTTTGTGAGTAAAAGCAAGGTAGTTTTTTGGGGTGTGTGACTGAGTTTCTCGGCTTAACTTTCTCTTTGGCGTAGTGAGTCTGGGTCCTCGGATTCTGTTTCTTTTATAATCCTGTTTCAGAAGAGACTTCCTCATCCAAAGGAGGAAGGAAAGTTTCTCCAAGAGGCCAAGAAGAATTTGAACAGACAGGCTTTGCTGGGTTCCCCCTCAGTGTATTACCATTAGATCATAACTTTTTGTCCAATCATATTTCTACACAGTTGTCCATTCTTCATCAAACCTAAGCATAAAAATAGATAGTTTTCCCTGGGTCTTTCAGTCATTTCTGAAATCTCTTGTGTCACATAAAATTTTACTTAAATAAATGTGTTATGCTTTTCTCTCTCATTTGTTAGAGGATTGTTGGTTGTGACCCTTATGATAAGGAGCAAAGGTATCATATCTTTCTGCACATATGAAGAGAAAATGTCAGGTAATTGAGACACAGAACAATAACCTAAGAACTCTTTTGTCCTTGACTTTACCTCCATTGTGATTTCAATCAATTATAAATGGGGATTAAATCATATTATATATTTTTACACTAGTTCATACTTCTAAACTAAAATCAGTTTCTGCTAATCCACTGCTTGTATTTTGTTAGGTTTTTTTTTGGTACAGCTCACTGAGATTGGTCTGCAATTTTACTTTTTTTGTTTAGTCTTTAAAAAAATGATTTGGCTTTACTGTTGAACTCATTTTATAGAATGAGTTAGGAAGCTTGCACCAATCTTCAATTCTCGGTGGTAGTTTTATATGCACTGGAATGATCTCCTCTTTAAAGATCATTCCAGTGCAATCCCCTTAGAAACTAATGGCCACCTAATATCTGAATGGGATATATATATGTATTTTATATTTATATTTCATTTTTATATTATATAAATATGTTACATTTATATTATATATATATATTTATTGAAGGTAGTTAAATTAGACTTTTCTAGTTTTTATGAGATTAGGTTTGCTAAATTTTATTTTCCCAGAAAATTATACTTTTTATTAAGGTTATCATACTAATTTGAATATAATGAGCTAAACTGATTCTTGTGGTTCTTTTTTCATTAGTTGTTCTTGTTTTGTGTATGGACTTTTTCATTTTTTTCACTACCTAAGTTTGTCAATGCTGAAACACCTCCTTCTGAATTCTTATCATCTCTTCCTTGAGTTGTTTTATTTCTGCTTCATCAACATCCTTCACAGGTGTTATGGGTTGAATTGTGCCCTCTCAAAGAGATACGTTGAACTCCTAAACTCCAGTATCTCTGACTATGACTTTACTTTGAAATTGAATTCTTGTAGATATGTCAAGTTGAGTTGAGGTCATTAGAGTAAACCCTAACCCAATATGACTGGTGTCCTTAGAACAAGAGGAAAAAGCCATGTAAAGGCAGACAAGGAAGGAACATCATGTGGTGGCAGATGCAGAGGTGGAAGTGCAGCCATTGCAAGTCAGTGACAAAGATCACTTGCACACCAATGGATACTGGCAAGAGGAAAGGAGGGATCCTCCTTCACAGGTTTCAGAGGGAGCAGGGCCCTCTTGATTTTGGACTTCGAGCCTACAGAGCAGTTTTACAATAGTTCCATGGTTTTAGCCACTCAGTGTGTGGTACTTTCTCACAGCAGCCTAGGAAACAACATGGACAGTCTTTTATTGAATTTGGAAAACTTTATATCTAAATGTTTAGCTAGATACTTCACGCCTTCTATGCCCATAATGTCTTGCTTCTTTTTGTCTTGATGATTGCCGCTGTTTTTCTTTCAGTACCTTTGAGCTGATTCTGTGCACACTCCTTTTTGGTAACCCTTATGACAACAATTGGAGTTTTCTGGCTTGTCTTTTTGCAGTAGATCCCTTCAGAGATTAACTTTTTCCTGGTATTTTCAGGGATCCATTTCTCCAAGCTTTTTTTTTTTTCATTATTTTTGACTCAGTTTTTTCTCTGCTTTCCTTTCCACACCTTAGCTTCCTCTGATTTATTTGCAATCTCCCCACTTTATGTGCCGTTCATTCCTTCACTCACATCCATTTATCCTCAGTGTCCTTGGTTTTTAGTATAGCTGTTTTCTCTCAGGGAAGCCCTAGATTCCTTGTTTTCTGCCACTCTGCTTACAGTTTAATACTCTCTTGCATGAGTAGGTGGGCGAAACTTGCAATTATTGGATTGGAAGCTCATCAATATCTTTTGAGGTTTATTTGTTATAATTTTCCCAGCATCTGAGTACTTTGTGGTATGAGTACTTCACTCCATTTAAAGTACTACTAGCCTTACATATCATAAACATTGACACACAGAATTCATTTTCTATTGCTGCATAACAAAATACCACAAACTTGATGGCTTAAAATAATACAAATCTATTATTATCTACAGTTTTTGTAGGTCAGTTATCTGAGTGCAACAATATAGGCTTTCTCTAGTAATTTAAGGTTTTTTTTTTTTTTGAGTTGGAATCTCACTCCATCACCCAGGCTGGAGTGCAGTGGCATGTTCACAGCCACCCCAGTGTCGATCTGCTGGGCTCTGGTGATCCTTCTGTCTCAGTCTTCCATGTAGCTGGAACTACAGGTACATGCCCCCATGCCTGGCTGACTTTTTATTTATTGTCGAGAGGAGGTCTCACCAAGTTGCCTGGGCTGTTCTCAAACCTGTGGGTTCAGGTAAGCTTCTCACCCCAGCCTCCAAAAGTGCTGGGATTATAGGCTTAAGCCACCATGCCTGGCGGTAATTTAGGGTTCCTTAATCATACTCATTTGGTTTCATCTTCTTTCCACTGGAATTCCAAAGCCACTTTCACTCTCAATATCAAAATCTGTATTTGTTTTCAATTGCTGCCTAGCAAATCACCACAAACTCAGCAGCTTAAAGCAAAACCATTTATTGGTCCATAATTTAGAAGGACAGAAATCTGGTGTGGCATATTTGGGTTCTCTGCTCAGGACCTCATCAGACTGAAATCAAGGTGCCATGAGCTGTGTTCTCATCTGGAGGACTGCCTAAGGAGGAATCTGCCTCAGGCTCATTTGTGTGGTTGGGAGAATCCATTTCCTTCTGGTTGCAGGACTTAGGCTTCTGTTTGCTTGCTAACTGTCAGCTGAGACCACTCTCATATCCTAGATGTGCTGTATTTCTCATGATGTGATCCCCTTAACCTTCAAAACAGCAATAGCATGTCAAATCCTCCTGTTTTAAATCTATGACTTCCTCTTCTGCCATCAGCTGGAGAAAATTTTTTGCTTTGTAAGGACTCATACGCTTAAAAAAAAATCCCTCTCTTAAGGTCAATTGATGTGGGAACTTGATTACATCTGCAAAATTCCTTCACAACAGTACCTATGTTAGTGATTGAAAAAACTGGGAGAAGCTGTATATGCCACAGGATAGGAATCTTGGCCAAGGGCAGAAGGGGAGGTGGTATCTTAGAATTTTGCCTACCACAAACATGTGGCTTAAAGAAATTTTCTCCTGAGCTGACTTAATAACACTATTCTACTTTATTTTGGGTGCCAAAATGGTACATCAAGTGTTCCAAATATTAATGAACACAATCTAAATGTGGAGCACCACTGATTGTTCTCCATGGCCTAAAAAGCTTAATGCCCTGATAATAATCCCATTATGATAATGTCATATCCTGAAGTAGAGGTAACCTTTGGTCCAAATCTTGTTTTCAAAAATTAATCCCTTGACATAAAGTCAACCATAGTCTTGATAGTTAAAAGAAATGGTGACTAGGTTTCAAGAATAGTTGTGTGCATCTCTCTGTAAACATTCATGTAAACATGAAAGGTTATGGAAGAATATTAGTTTAAGAAAAGGTGACAGATATGTAAACACAGAGGCAAAAATATGGTCATGACCTTACAAGTTTTAGAGATGAATTGTGTTGCAAACACCAAATAAAATCAAATCATAGAAAGGGAGGAAAGATCAAGTAAATACATAAAACTTGCTGAATTTTTGTCTCTATTTATTTATTTTATTTTTTAATGTGCTTTAGGTTGATCATTGTTTCCCTTACTCAGTTATGCAGAAGAGATAAAGTGATAGGAAGAGTTTACCATGGCAAATAGTAAATGGACACATAGTGTCTAAAAATTGAAGTTTATTTTAAGCTACTTGCAAAGAGAGAAATATAAAGATTTAGAAAAGATAAAGCACAGATTGTGTAATCCCAGAGTGATGAAAATTTGACTTAACCGTGAGAGTTCCTCCTTAATAGGGACACTGAGTTTCTCATATTAATTCCTTGACCAAGTCTCCAAAGGTTGAAAAGGAAAATGGATTTACCATGATAGAGAAAACAGATCTTATGTCAACAGGAGGGAAGAATTATAGGCCAAACTTTTCTTAGTTATGATTAAAGTATAATTTGACACTAACCAGTTTTTGATTTTATTTAAGAATGCTATAAAAAGGAATGGAATTGCAAACCTGACTTATAAGAAAAATATCAGAAAATAATAATACTAGGAAAATATTTAGTAAAAATAATGAAACAATGTGGAAAGTAGGCACTTTAAATTCACATGATGAGACAGTTTTAAAGAGATGGAGGAGAGACACAAGCTTTTAGAAGTTTACAGGAACAAGACTGTTCTATTTTTAAACCATAACATAAAAAAGAGGAAGAATGATTTAAAGAACACTGAAGTTTAAAAAAATTGAACAGAGAAGGTAGACAATCAGATATGTGTAAAAAACAAACTTCAAAAAATAATTTTAACAGCATGGTTTTAGACAGATGGGGTCAGTGACTCCTTTTAGAAGGTTAATGGTAGCAAATGTGATGACCACTGAACTGAATAACTCCAACAATTGTTTCTTTGTCAGACCTTTAGTTAGTACCATCTAATATGCAAGAGACACTCTTCAGCTTTTCATGCATGCCTGTAGCTATCACAATTATGGAAGGCATTTAAACATTGTTTCCTTCCTTTATACAACTCAGTCAATAAAACTTGCCTTTTCTACAATATGCCATCTAAAATGGAAGTATAGATATGACACTGCCATTAGATCTGTAAATTATTATATATGGTATTTTGCTATTATTTTTCTAAAACAGCTGTCATGAATTTATTTCATCTCAGAGATAGAACACTTATGTGTAGTGTTATAAACATCTAGATAGTAATTACTCACTCGGTTTTCATGATCTGATTCCTGATCAGATCTTTTTTTCTTAATGATTTACTCTTCCACTTGAAAAATAGATTTTCAAGTTTTCTTGCTAGGTGTTTGTTTGATAGCAATGAAGAAAACTCAGCCCTTGGGGACCCTGCTATCTAACTGGGAAGAGCACATCAGGGAACACACAGACACAGAAGGTGCAGGGCTCTTAGAATTGAGAGACCCAATTTAGACTCTCATCAAAGTCATTTTTCAGGAAGTGACATTTAAGCTGAGACCTAAATTATGATTTGTAGTTTGCCAAGGAAAGAAACCCAGAGAAAGATAGAGAGAGAGAGAGAGAGGAAAACCACATAAGCAAAGACCTAGTGTCAGGAAGGCATTTTGTAGAGGGGGTTGGAGAGAGGACAATGGAAGCCAAGTTAGAAAGGCAGGGGCTAAGTCACTGTGGACCTGAGCCTGCACAGAGAACTGGATGCCATCTTTGGAGGAATGGATAACTATTCAAAGGTTTTGAGCAAGAAAATGGTAAAGTCAATTTGCACTTTTAAAAGGTCACATTAACATCTTTTAAAAGGTTATTTATAGGAGTCTGCCCCAGTACTGCACTGGATATGCCACATTGATGAATAGCAAACACCATCTGGGCCTTATTTCCTACACATGAAACTCTTAGTACTACATGATATGCCATGATGGAAAGAGTACAAGATAGTACAAACATGGGAGTATGTAAGAATGTCCGGGCCGGGCATGGTGGCTCATCCTGTAATCCCAGCACTCTGGGAGGCTGAGGTGGGGAGGGGATTGACTGAGTATGGGGGTTTGAGATCAACCTGAGCAACTTGGTGAGACCTCATCTCTACAATAAAAAAATCACAAAAATTAGCTAGGTGTGGTGGTGTGTATCTATAGTTCCAGCTACTTGAATGGCTGAGGCAGAAGGATCACCTAAGCCCAGCAGGCTGAGGCTGCGGTGGCCGTGAGCATGCCACTGCACTCCAACATGGGCAACAGAGTGAGACTCCAACTCAAAAAAATAAAAATATAAAAAGAATGTCCCTTGTCTTGGATAAGTGATGGAGACATAGAGATATCAGGAAGCTTATTAGAAAGAAAGTGACTTCTTTACTGAGATCTGAGAATGAATAAAATTCAGGTAGTAAAGAAATGATAGATGGGTGTAAAGAGAATATTGCAGGTGTCTGGAGTGATGTGTGCAGAGACCATGAAGTTAGAAAACTCACTCATGTTTAAAAAGCTAACATTGATTCAGTTATCTGAATAGTTAAATGCTTTACTTCTTGATCTGCTTCAGAGTGGGGAAGGGACAAGGAATATGAGATGAGACTGAAGGAGGAGACCACCTATAGCTTAAAGAATTTGGAGCTTAATCCAAGGGCAATGAGAAGCTCTTGCAGCATTTTATCCTTAAGTAAAACAGAGAGTGTTTTAAAGAGAATTAGATGTGCATTTCAGAAAGGTACCTGTGACTGCAGTGTGACTCCAAATTGGAGGGATTAGGACTTGAGGCAGGTGGCTTGGGAAGGATGCAGGAACTTACGCCAAGGCTGGTGGCATCCTGAGCAAGAGAGCAACCATCTTGGTGGGGAAAAGTGGGCGCTGACCAGACACACTTTGCCCGCATGGGGTGGCATTTAAGGAGCTGCCCCAGCAAACACAGAGAGACTCGAGGCACAAGACTGCTAAGTTGATAGAATTATGGGTTAAGTCAAACCACTTCTGAAATTTAATGATGTTTACACTTGTTAAAATATTTTCACTATGTTTGGCACAGTGTGAGATGGGGGACATCGTGAAATTCTTTATGCAGTAATGTTAATAATGGCTATTATCATTGTTGCTATCACCAGTGTTTAGTGAGTACCTTCCAGATACCGTGTCAAACACCTTGCCTATGTAATCTCACTTAATTGCCACGACAATATAATCACTCTCACTTAAACCTGATTTAAATCCAGCAGCTTGGTTAGAGTGCAAAGCAGATTGTATGTATGTCCCCTGGTTTATACACCAAACTGGCTTTTATTACTTTCTGTTCTGAGTTATTTCACAGAATTAGATCTGAGTCTTAAAAAAGTAAATTTCACCTCAGCCTCCCAAAGGTGTGGGATTACAGGCTGAGCCACCGAGACTGGCTTTAATTATGCTTTTAACATAGAAGCTGAATCACCCTTGGACAAGGCTTGTTGGGAGTCAGATAAATTTATGAAGGTGCAATCTCTATTCTATTTCTGCCTGAGATCATTTTTCTTTAAAAATTAACAGCTCTACACCCATTTCTCAAAGATTCAATTAAACACAGCCAACAGCCTCCGTGACTTCCACGCAGGGCTCTCCCTTTCCTGCCACTGAACCTGACTCCCATCTTCGGTGTCTCAGGCAGTTCACAGGTCCCTCCATAGCCTTTGACTTTTGGCTTCAAGGCTGGATCAAGGAAGAGGTCACAGGTAGCCAAATGACCTGATCTACCTGGGTCTTATTGTCACCCCGGGAGAGTAATGTGAAGATCAAGGGCAGTGAGAAGTCTGTGACCTTTTATCTTCTTCTGTAGAACCACTGTCCCTTTCCTCCTCCCTGCAGGCAGAGACCTGTGCTCTCTCTATGTGTCTCCAACCTGCCTCTCTGGAGGTGGAGACATGCAGCTCAGAGAGCAACAGCTTCTAGCATCTTTCTCCCTATCCTTGACTTACCTTAGCTTAGGAAGACAGCACTGCATTCTGTAGAGAAAAGAATAATGATTCTGAAGTTGGAAGATATTAACCAGTATGGCTTTCAAAGTTTCATTTTACTGAGTTGAATGAACGATGGTACATCATCGTATCAGTTATTCAGAAGTGATTAATGCAGCTTAAATGCCAATCTGTTCAAAGAGTATTTAAATGCATCACTAAGCTCTTAGCAACTATAAAGATTTGCTTGATTACATATTTCACAATATGGATATTATTTAACTCTTCAGCTTTACCATGGGTTCCTTTGAGAATAAAAAGTATTTTGAAAGAAAATTTTGCTTTTCTTTAAGCATCGCTTTTTTGAGATTATATTTATGTAATATTTCAAAACCAGGTAATTTAATACCAGGAATATCATTTCCCATGAGCATAGTTGCAATGTGCTGTATACACAGTGAACTGATTCTTTCAAGATTTCATAGGATAGGACAGCTGCTTGCAACTTGAATGTGATAAGTCTTCACAAATTTTCTGAAGACTGACTTTGGTGTGGTAACATAGTAGGTGTAGAGATCACAAGGACTTTACTCTCAGGATTGTCACAGTCTAGTGCCAGACAGGCGTGTAAACAAACCTCATGCTGGGAAGCTCAGGAAAGGTAGAGAATAATGTGTCATGGGGGAGGTCAGGAAATGCTTTATCTCACAGTTCTGTAGATTGGACACCGGTCTCATTGAGCTAAAATCAATGTCAGTAAAACTATACTCACTTTGGAGACTTTAGGGTGGAATCCCTATCCTTGATTTTTGTGGCATTTAAAAGCCTCTCACTCATGGCCAACTTCCATCTTCAAAGCCACCACATCACACTGACCTCGCTTCTGCCATGACCTCTACTTTCCTTCCACTTTTAGGAGTTCTTGTGATTTCAGGGGCCCACCTGGAGAATCTAGGGGAATCCCTTGTCTTAAAGTAGGCAGATTAACAACATTAATTCCACCTACAACCTTGATTCCCCTTTGCCATATAAAGCAAAATATTTATAGATTCTAGAGATAAGGACACGGGCATCTTTGGGGGCCATTATTCTGCCTACCACACAGACCATGTAGCTTCAACAGAATTTTGAGATTTGTTTTGTGTGAACAAGATCTGGGAAGCTGTGTGGCAGGTGCCCCAGAATGGGCCAGGGGACTATCAGAGAGACAAGACAGGAAGCTTTGCTTCAAAAAAAAAAAGAAAAGAAAAGAATAGAAGCCAAGACATATAGTGCTTATCCCATTTTATTTGTTGTATTTGAATGAAAGAAAATTGACAAATAAAAAAATTTAATGACCAAAGAGATATGATCTCATTTGCAATTGTGGACTAATAATTCCTTAAATGTCCCAAAATTGCAAATTATTTTATTTTCTGGTGCAAACACACACATACAAACATATACACTTTTTCTAAATAGCTACAATTAAATAAAATTTGTGGTAAATGTGCAGTAACAATAACACACTTGCATGAGTGTGAAGGGTTCAGGTAAGCAAAGTCAGGAGCTCCATACACAGACCTGACTCACAAAGGACTCATTGTAAAAGAAGGTAAAACAAGCAGGGCTCAGTGGTTTAGCTTGTCATCCCAGCACTTTGGGGGGCCCAGGTGAGTGGATTGCCTGAGCCCACATTTTGAGAACAGCCCAGGCAAATTGGCAGGCCTCATCCCTACAATAAATAAAAAATTTGCTGTTTGGTAGCACACGTCTGTAGTTCTGGCTACTTGGAAGGCTGAGGTGGAAGGATCGCTGGAGCCCAGCAGCTCAAGGCTGCAGTGGTCATGAGCGTGCCACTCCAGCCTGAGTGATAGAGTGAGATTCCAACTCAAGAAGAAAAAAAAAGGTAAAAGAGCATTCTGGAGGGCCTAGACTAGGTTGCCAAAATTTTCAGAATAGATTTCTCAGGCATTGTTGGTTTCATGAGGCTACAGTTGGACCTTCCTCATTTCCTTGTGGGTTGACCCATGCATCCCTTCAAGTCTCCTGGAAAGTTATCTAGGTATACAGGGCCTGAGAGGCCACTCTGAAAGGGCTCAGCCTTCATGATTCATTTCAGAGGCTATCCATGGACCCTGCCCAGCACTTCTAAGAACCCTGTGCCTTGGAGAATGACCTGCAGCAATAATTCCTTTTGGGAAGAGACACTGGATGGCATCAAATGTTCAGCATAAAATATACACATTGGGTAGCTGTCATTGTGCCAGATGATCTTCTAGGAAAGTTTTGTTGGAAAGTTACTGTGGATAACAGATGAGGGGTCATAGAGGGACTCATGTCTTGGGGGTGGGGGGGCTGGGGGAGTGGCAGAGACAAGTGACAGAGGGACAGAGCAGAAGAAAAGGCCCAAGAGTTGGGAGAAGGTATAAAAGAAAAATAAATCCCATTTTCTATCCTAATTATGATATGAGATTTCTGAGCTGCACTTCCTGATGCCGGTGGCATGAGAGAAGGTTGCTTTGGCTATATGTACACAATCTTCATCAACACAACATAATGGGTATGTATTGTCTTTCTCCAGCACTCTCCAGATGAAGCAACACCATTTACCAGTGGGACAAAATGGAGATATTTTGTAAAAGCATCTCCACTTATGAAGTCAATTAATGGATTAATTTTAAAAGTGACACTTCTGACCACATTCCAGCCCAAAGTCACCTTGAGGTCACTGTCATATTATAGTTTCTGAATCCAGTTTGCTTCCTCATGCAGTAGTAAGGACGGACCTGCAGGCACCAGAGTCTGTATGGTCATTGGGATTGCTAAAACATAATTGGATAGAGGGCAGAAATATTTAAAGAAGTAAAGTGGGTCCATCATAATACTTTGAAACAAAAGTTACAGCATTCTAAAAGTAATTTAAAACATTATCAGAATCTCAATGAAATTGTCCAAATTTAAATTCTGAATAGGGTAGTTGCTATGTTCGGTTTTTATTGCTTACTATTACCACGGACTCACTGTCTTAAAACCACACAAATTACTTTTGTTATGTGTTTCCTGATCATGGGCCAGGGGTTCTCTCCTTGGGGTTGATAAGGTGACAATCAAGGTGTTACCTGGCTATGTTCCCATCTGAAGGCTCAGCTGGGGAAAGAACTACTTCCAAGCTGCCTCACATTATTGGCAAAATTTATTTCCTTATGGTTGTTTAACTGAGGTGCCCACTGTCTTTCTGGCTATCAGCCAGGGACCCCTATCAGCCTCCAGAAATTCCTTTCAGGTCCTTACTCCATGGTCCTCTATCTCAGCAATGGAGACACTTTCCCACCACAATCCCTCTCATGCTTCTAATAGCTCTGACTTCCCCAAAGTTCCAATTAGGTCAGGTTTGCCCCAAAAATATTCTTAAAGACAATTAAAGACAATTGTGCCATATAACACAACTTAATTACAGGAGTAAAACATGTTCTATTTGCCATTCCAAGGGTTTTGTGGAGTTCGTATACTGGGTGGATAAGATATCACCCTGGAGAGATATCTTTAGAATTTTGCCTACCACAATTTCCAATTTTATAGCACAGAAAGGCCTGGAGGCATCTTAGCTATCACAGCAGGAGGTATAGATTTCCTGGATACCAACAGGTGTCTACTTTCCATCCCCATCTAACAAATCATTTTCATACCAGGTTATAAACCAACTAGTCATTCAGAAACATATAACATGGGTTTTGTAATTCTTGCTTTTTCTCACTAAGGTGTTTGAGCACTTATTAGCTAGAGAAATTTGCTTGTCATCAGCTCTACACAGTGCCATCCTCAAAATGTCCATCAGCATCCAGAGGTTTCCAATATCTCTCTTTTAACTACACTGAAGTAAGTAGAAATCTTCATATCATAAACACAATGGAGATTAGAAAGCTGGAAAATCATACACCTATGTTTTGATCAAAGGAAAGAAAAAGATCATTGTCTTCCCACATGCATTGTACCTTCTAGTGTCCATACTAACCTGTTAAGATCAGCCAGTCTCATAAAACTGCTTCCTAGTGAAAACCGCTTCCTAGTAAAACAGTGAAGCTGAACTTGAAAGCTGGGACAGATAATAGAAAATTTCTTAGGAGAATGATTATTAGACTGACTTGTCACTGGCTCCAGAGAAAAGAAAGAATAAATTATTCGCTACATCTCAAATACCTGATAATTAGACATCCTTACAATAAGGGTGGGAAATTCCATATACAAGGAAGTGGCAAGTGTTGATAAGTAAAAGGAAAGTAAAACCTGAAAGAACATTGTAATTTGTATTGAATATGGCAAAAGCAGAAAGCAAAGCTAGTTCAAACCCTGAAGAAAGATTAAATGAAACATAAATGAAAAAATTTAATTGGCTAAACAAATCATGACTAGAAAGAAAATTATAAAGACTCAAAAATTTCTCCTCTAGGCATGAGATGAAATGGAGACAAAAATATTTGTGTTAATTTCAGCCTATTTCTGAAGGGCAAATTTCTTTGTCCTTCTTCCTCTTTGAGTCTCCATGTCTGGGGAATTTGTTAAGGATGAGCAACATGGTTGAGATTTATTTAGACAGAATGACTGTGAGCTTGCTTTCATAATGGCCACTCATTTCCTCCCATTTTCCAAGCAAGCCTTTTCTCCACTGAGAGGTGGCATCTATCCCTTCGGGCCTAATAATCTGTATTTGCCTGCAGACTATGGTGGTGGCACTTCATGACTCCCAAGTGTAGGTCATAGTAAGCCTTGCAGCTTTTGCCTGTGGATCAGAGAATGCAGGGGACTCTAGGGGAGTCCAGGCTCTGTACAAAATCTCTGACTAGCCTGAGACCACCATGCTGAGAGGAATCCCAAGCCAGTTCCATGAATAGGCTGTGTGGTGTGCAATATACCCCAACAGAGAACATCTTTTTAGTCCACCCCATTCCACGGGCCAGGTTTGGAAGCGCAGAAGATTTCAGACTACTCCAGCCCTGGCTGTCATCTGAGAGACTGGAAGTGAGAACTACTCAGCAGAGATTCCAACACCATCATCCCCCCATTGCCAAATCAATGCAACATATTAATTCACTAAGTCATGAGAGAGCTTGTTCTATGCAGTGACAGATAACTGGGATAAGATGACTATGCAATGGGACATGGATAGCAAAGAAAGAAATTCCATGACTGCAGAATTTTGGAGTATGTGAATCTTAAAGTTTATACAGCTGAACTTACGAGTTTACAAAAGGGAAGACATGCTCAAAGAAGCTTGACTTGCTGAAGGTAACACAACAAATTCGTAGCAGAATCAAAGCAAAAACTAAGTTTTCAACATGCAATAAACTTTACGCAAAAGTCAGGTTTCTTAGCTGGAGAAGCATCAATATCCCTTCATAAGCCAGGGGTACAACTTTGCAGAAAAATGAAACTTCTTCAAACCATCTGGCTTCCAAACATGGGTGAGAATTGTTGAATCATGTCTGCACTCCTACTCCCACACAGAGGACAGACTCCAAGAGGCATAAAACTTCTGGAGCCTTAGGGGGTAACCTAAGCAGAGCTTGTCATAGGCATCCAGGAAGCAATTCCTGGTCATTGATCTTCATAACATAAGCAGGTAAACAAAATGACAATATCGCTTCTCCATTTAGACAAATTTCAGCTGGTTATAGCAACTTCTACCCGCCCTGGCCAGTGGTCAGGAACCATGACTGCTGTCATGTTACTTCAGAGGTCCACTCAGAACCTCAAGGCTCATAATCTTCCCTTATCCTTCTCATCTCTGCCATCTTTGGGCAGCCCCTTAAGTCCCAAACCACAAGCCCCAAGGCAAGTCTCATTGCTTCTACTCTGAGCACTTCTCTTCTTCTCTCACTGCAGTCTTGCCTTCCTTTCAGCTCCTTTCTTCTGTGTCCTCTGGGAACCTGTTATATGTTCAGAGAGGATTATTTCAACACCATCATAGATCTCCCCAGTAGAGCACAACACTTGAAAGTGTGGCTTAGCATCAACAGCCGGGATTTCTATCGTAGACTCTGACACTCATGAGCTGTAAATCTTTATAAAGTCACTTAATGTCTCTGAATTTCAGATTTTTTCTACTGTAAAGTGAAGATTCTCATTGTGTAGATTAAATAAGATGATGCACATAAAATTCACAGCCTGGTCCCTGGTAAACAAAAAAGTACTAAAATAAGCAAGATGACTACGCATCCTCAATCCCACTGAAATCTAGACCACTGCTTTCAATGCCCTTGTAGGACTCATTTCTCCAATTGTTTATCTGCCAAAGCACCAGGAAACATATTTTGTAAATGTTCATCCATCCCTGATCATTGATCTTCATAAGATAAGCAAGTAACAAAATGATAATATCATTTCTTCTTTTAGACAAAAATCAGCTGATTATAGCAATTTATACCTTCCCTGGCCAGTGGCATCTTCCAAACTCTAATCATTTCTCACATCCATAACCATCTTTTCAGTTTCTCCATCTTCGATATCCTTTTGTATGACATCCAAGCTCAAGAAACTTGCAATTCCTTCATGTGTAAAAGACTTTTGCCATTACTCTACTTCAGCACCCCTGCCATGGACCCATTTGGAACTTGTCATGACCTAGGGTGGTACCACTTTTAAGAATTTTTAAGGCTTTTAAAACTTGTTGGGGGAAATGTGAGTTATAACAGTTATTTTGAAAAACAATCAAGTAGAATTAATCAAAATTAATATAAACATATACTTTAACTTATGAGATGGCTATTTATACTAACTCACTATCTGTTCTCTGTGTTATAAATATTTTTTTCCCATCTCTAGCTGGCAGGAAGAAATAAAATAAAAAGAAGAAAAAACATAACATTACAAACACCTTTCCAAATCATCTGTTTGACTATCAAAATTCCATTAAAATATTTTTGTGATGCAGAAGTTTTTGAATGGAAATTTTTCTGGATGTAGTGCATTTTGATGAGTGAAAGATATCAAGATTCACTATTATGTACCACTAAAATTTTTTTTAAATGCACTGCCAATTCAATTGATACAAGGTTTTCTCATAGAAAAAAAAAAAGAATTTTAAATGCTTATAAGCCCCTCTTTGTTTGTCTCTAGTTCTTTCAAGCATCCTCACTCCCATTCTCTCACTGTACCTGCTTCAAGCCTCAGGAGAAATATCAGCATCCTCTGACTCCCTCTGATGCCCCTACCAGCCCCTCCTGAACTCAATGCCCACCTACCAAGGTAAACTCTGAGATATATCCCTTCCTCGACTCTTACCAGATGTCTCAGTGTCTCTGCTTGAAGAGTTCAAAACAGGATCAAACTTCTATTTGCAGATTTTTTTTCAGTTCCACCTTTTTCACATGGACCCAAATATAAAGGCTGTATCTTCGTACTTTCACTGTCTTTCTCCTTTCATGGTCACAGCCACTTCTGGGTCATGCGTAACACATGCATAATGTTTTCCTTGAACTGTCATAGTGTTAATTTTTAGTGACTCTTCACATCTATGGCATTAGAACAACACACATTAGGAAAACCCTTGCAGTGAACATGTTGTTCATCACATTCAAGACAAATCCCTGACTCCTACCTAGGAGCTGACACTCTGAAATAAACAATGAACAGACTCTTAGCAAAGAAAATATAAGTGGGAAGACTTTTATTCATGCAGACATTAGATTTGACATTAATTTATGTCTAAAGTACAACTGTAGAAGATGGGGCATTTGTGACTAGAATCAATAAAAAAGGAGAATAATGGAATTCCAAGTGCAGACAGGGAGAAGCTCAGAAAGTCACTTGTAGTTTATAGTCATTCACTTTAGAACGATTTCACAGAGAAAGGAAAGATGGCTTAGTAAATATTGGGGAGGAGCTGGACTTGGTGGCTCAGCCTGTAATCTCGTGCTTTGGGAGGCTGAGGTGAGTGGATTGCCTGAGCCCGCGGGTTCGAGACCCACCTGGGCAACTTGGTGAGACCTCATCCTTACAATAAATTTAAAAATTGGCCGGGCGTGGTAGCGCGCACCTGTAGTTCCAGCTACCTGGAAGGCTGAGGTGGAAGGATTGCCAGAACCCAAGAACGTCGAGGCTGCGGTAGCCAGGAGCAGCCACTGTATTCCAGTCTGGGTGACAGAGTGAGACTCCCACTCAAAAAAAAAAAATATTTGGGAGGAAGAAGCACCTTTCAAGTGTATGGCCTGAGGTTAGCATCCAGGCTTGAGATGGAGTTTTTTTCTACAATATGCTAGAGGCACACACAGAGGATGCCCGGCAAAGGCTGTGATTTGGAGATGCAGAGGAACAGAAAACCAGGTGACTGTCCTGTAGCCAAGACTCAGAAATCAAGTTAGGAAGCATAGAGGGGGAGGACATCACCCCAGCAGGTGGCAGCCTCAGAGGTGTAGAGGGAGGTTTCACACCAGACAGCACAGCCTAGCCTCTGGCTAACATAGTGATATGCAATGTGCACAATGTGTTCATGAGGTGAGGTCTTCCCAGCAGTGAGATAAAAGTGTATTTACCTTTGTGCAATACCTCCTTTAACCTGTGCCTCACTTGAGACTCTGGGACTTGCTCATACAGAGCTCACTGGGGCACAGAAGCCCAGAGTAAAGCTAATTCAGCCCCACACTGACATTAAATCCGAGGTCTGGATCTCACTACATACTTTTTCTAAAATAATAAGTTATCCAATCACTTAAGAAGAATATAACTAAGGACAGCACCAGTGGGCTCATTCATATAATATCTTGACCTGAATCTATTAGTTCAAACGCTTTTTGTCTCTTTTTAGTACACTAAAACATTGTTCTTTGTGGATCTTCTATATTCATAAATATCAACATGGAAAAAAAGTATAGAATATGCCCTTTTAAAAAAAGGTGGCGGCTGCAAATGTGAATTTGGTAGAAACTTAATTCCTGAACCAAGATTCCCTCAGTGGCAAAGTAAACCTGTTTCTGTTTCTTTATGAAATTGAAATTTATCAAGTGGGAGAGAATTAGGGATTGTTGAGGCCCAACTCAGGATACCACCCCACCCTTCATTTTTTAACCAAAGTAAAAGGAACTCACAATGTCGAGTGACAATCTTGGTGGCCTTCGAGTTAGGGCCCTTTCACGAGCAAGCCACACCTCCGTGGCCTGATGCTCTACCCACATAACACAGAACAGTCACAACTGACCACACAGATCTACACCTACATCTACTGCAAAACCCTTAAGCAAAACCATTAAACAAACAAGCAGTTGTGGGTTATATGTCCATTACTAGGAAAACATACAGGAAAACCAAAATTGTGATTTTATCTCCTTTATATTTATACCATTAATAAATGTTACAAGATCATAAATATATAACCTATGAGAGATTCCTTTTATCAGTCTTTCTTATAAATTCAATATATGGATGATTTTCTACACATGTCTATCAGCGACCCGCTTCTTATTTCTGCCAGCCTGCTGGATCTCATCGAGAAGATTACAAGAGGTTTTCTTTCTGCTGCAGATTCAGGGAAGCCCCAGTATCTACCGATGGCCTCCCACTCACCTCTACTCTCCCCTTCATCTTAAAGATCTTCTGGGTCTCCTCTCAAGACAATAACTCCTTGGTCATGGCAAAGCATTGATCAAAAACACTGTTTTATACTTTCTTTGAAAATATCCTTTAAGCCGGGCTCAGTGGTTCTGTCTGTAATCCGCACATTTGGGAGGCTGAGGTGAGTGTATTGCCTGAGCCCACAGGTTCAAGACCCACCTGGGCAACTTGGTGAGACCTCATCTCTACAATAAAATCAAAAAATCAGCTGGCATGGTAGTGCATGCCTGTAATTCAAGCTACTTGGAAGGCTGAGGTGGAAGGATCGCTGGAGCCCAGCAGGTCGAGGCTGCGGTGACCGGGAGTGGCCACTGCACTCCAGTCTGGGTGACTGAGTGAGACTCCAACTCAAAAAAAAAAAAAAGAAAATATCCTTTAAATTATCTGTTATGAATTTAAAAATGATACATTTATACACTTATATGGTAAAAAATATTGTCTCTCAATTCATACCATTGGCTCCCTCACTTGGGAATAGGGAAACACCAATAATTTCTTGAATGACCTTGCAGAAATAATTCTGTAAATTTTGCATATACACATACTTTGGGGGGACTTCAAATAAGAGCATGTTTTGGGGTTTCCATGAACACCCCATGGTTATGATGTGCTCAGTGATTTACTGGAAGGACTCACGTGAGTCAAAAAGTTATACTTAGAGCAGCTGAGATATATTACTGCAGAAACTCTGGAATGAATACCTCGTGGGCTTTCATGTTTCTATTAAACAAGGCTGACATCTCTGTACATCCCGACCCACTCCCCAGGCCATACAGAGTACATCCTGATCATGGACCATGTGAACTGTTTCCCACAGATAAGAAAGAATGAACTAAAACAAACCTACCGCACTAGTGTTTTTCTTACAGAGCATACAGTACACACTATTCTGTATTTTCCCTTTTTAAAACAAAATATCATTGTTACAATACTCATCTCACTTTTATCATGGTTGCATGTTATTCTTTGGTGTGGAGGCACTAGTGTTTGAGGACTGGATTACTATTTATGGCTATAAACACTGATACAATTCATATCCTTATTTGGTGGATATGAATAAGTATACTCATAGGAATCACCACTGGGAAAAGAGTAACTTTGAGGGAGGACTCAGAGCATCCCTCCAGTCACCTTGGGGACTGCCTTCTCAAACTTCAGAAAGTTGTCATTTATTTTATTTATTTGTATGGGTATTGTCAATTATCCCTCTTGTGTCATTTTATTTATTTATTTATTTATTTATTTTTATATCAATAGTTTTTATTTTGATATTTTGGGGTACAGTTAAGGGTTAGGTATACAAATATGCTTCATTCAGGAACCCTTGTTGATAAGGGGTGTCTCCCCATCCCCAGACAGATATTGACTACCGTTAATCCCACCTCCCTTCCCCTCCCCTCCCATAGTTTCACAACTTCTTGTGTCATTTTTAAAAAAATTTCCACAAGCAGAGGGATCTTCACCCACTCCCCATACTCTCAGGCGGGATTTCTGAGTTGAGATCGTCAAGAATTCTACCTTCACTGTTTCATTTACCAACATGTAATAACATCTGTCCCTATAGTGATGTGATGTGAATTTAGGCCTAGGGTTTTTTCTTTTTGAGTTGGAGTCTCACTCTGTCACCCAGACAGGAGTGCAGTGGCCGCTCCCAGGCACTGCAGCCTTGACCTGCTGGGCTCTGGGGATCCTTCTGCCTCAGCCTTCCAAATAGCCAGAACTACAGGCATGCGCTACCAGGCCCAGCTAATTTATTTATTTATTGTAGAGTTGAGGGCTTGCCAAGTTGCCCAGGTGGGTATTTAACCCACGGGCTCAGGCAATCCACTCACTTTTGCCTCCCAAATCACTGGGATAACAGGCTGAGCCACTGAGCCCAGCTAGGTCTGGGTTTTAAATCTTATCTTAACTAGTGATGTTAAGTGCAACTGAGTCTCTCTGTGATTTTTCTGGGAATTAATCGAATGTGTATGTCTTACACGCTGAGTGCTCAGCAGATGCTAGCTTTACTGGTTTATTTAGCATTTTTTAAATTAATAAAAATCTTTTCTGTGTGTGTTGTTCTAAACAGTAATATTATGGCAGATGTATGATTTATATATTATTCTAAAACACGTAACTTTAAAATATGAGAAAATATGCATTTACTGTTCATGGCTTAAAAAGTACTGTCTAAAAACAGTAGAATATTATCAGATGTTAGGACAGTATCAATCTGATAAATTAAGTAAAGTTTATATCTCATTGCTGTGTCTCTTCTTTTGTGGTACTTTCTTCAAGGCAAAAACAAAATATGTATCAATCAAATGAACCAGATGTACTCTAAATGTCAAATTTGCTTTTAAGTAGTTGCTTATTATTTTTCTTCTGAAATAAATGTGTTCTTTGATTGTTCTAGGAGCTTCCATTTGACTAAAATAAACTCCTTATCATACAAAGAACCTGTATGGTAGGAAAGAAAATTATCTTAAAATTTAAGCTGTCAGAGAATTTTGGACAGCAATTCCCAACGTGAAATCATGAGAGGTGGTTAACCTTTTAAATTAACATTCTGATGAGTTTTTAATACAATAATTAGCAATAAATTCCTAATTATTATTACAGAAAGCACAGATTAAGGAAAAATTATGATCCTCAAAGACATGGCTAAATCTAAAATTTAGGTGCCTGGAAATTATTTATTGATAGATGTAATTAGATAGGAAATCTGGTGCTTTGTTCCACTAGGGTGATGGCTGCCAGGGGGCGCACCCCTCAGCTGCACAGACATCAGGGACCAGCTGTCTCGGGGCTAGTTCTTAAGGCCTAGGCAACTGCACGGTAGGCGATGGCTCACGGCATAGTGAAGCACTTCCTTTGGCAGATTGCTAAAGTCTGCACAATTTCAGGAAGCTGAAAGGCAAAGTAAAACATTCGATCTGATAGGACACAGCAGCTCAGGTCCGTGGTTCACCACCCTGCCCCCAATCCCAGCACCTTGGGAGGTCAAGTTGGGAGAATCACTTGAGCCCAGGTGTTGGATCCCAGCCTAGGCAGCATAGCCAGGCCTTGTTTCTACACAAATTAAAAAAAAAAAAAAGCCAGGTGTGGTGGCCCCTGCCTGTGAGTCCAGCTTCTAGGGA
>NW_007250317.1:0-2924 GCF_000164805.1 Carlito syrichta
TGACTTGACTGGCTAGCTACCTAGCTAACCAATTGGCTAGCCAATTCTCTTAACAAGATGACAACCAGCTACACAGCCAGCTGAATCAACTAGCTGACTTAACTAGTTAGGCAAATGCATAGCCAGCTGACTTAACTAGTTGATATCACTAGCTAGCCAGATGGTTATCCTGCTAACTTAACTAGCTATCTACCTACCTAACCAGGCGGCTAGCCAGCTGACATAACCAGCTAAATAAACCAGCTAGCCAGTTGGCTAGCAAGCTGACTTATCTAGCTAGTTACCTACCTAGCCAGTTGGCTACCCAGATGACTTAACTAGTTAGCTACCTAGCTATACAACTGGCTAGCAAGTTGGCTTAATTAGCTGGCTTAACCAGGTAGTCAGCTTGTTAGACAGGTGACTTAACTATCTGGCTACCTCGGTAGCCATCAAGCAAGACAGCTGACTTAACTAGGTGACTTAACACGCTATCCAGCTGGCTAACCAGCTGACTTAACTAACAGGCTACCTAGCTAGCCAGCTGGCTGACCAGCTGACATAACTAGCAGACTTAACCTGCTAGTCAGCTGGCTAGCCAGCTGAATTAACCAGCTGACTTAACTAGCTATACAACTGGCTAGCCAGCTGACTTAACTAGCTGACTTAATACGTTTGCCAGCTGGCTAGCCAGCTGACTTAACTAGCTAGCTAACGAACTAGCTTGCTGGGTTCCCAGCTCAATTAACTAGGTGACTGAACTAGCTAGACAGCTGGCTAGGTAGCTGACTTTACTAGCTTGCTACCTAGCTAGCTAGCTGCATAGCCAGCATACTTAACTAGTTGACTTAACCAGATAGCTGGCTTGATAACTGACTCAACTTGCTGTCCTAACTAGTTATCCAGTTGGCTAGTTTGCTGATTAACTAACTATTTAACTAGCTAGCCAGCTGTCAAACCAGCTGACTTAACTAGCTGACTTAATTAGCTAGCCAGCTTGCTAGCCAACTTACTTTACTAGCGTGCTCCCTAGCTAGCCAGTTGGCAAGCCAGCTTACTAAAATAACTGACTTAAACAGCTGGCCTGCTTACTAGTCAGCTGAATTAACAACTTGTTACATAGCTAGCCAGCTGACTAGCCAGTTGACTTAACTAGGTGACTTAAGTAGCTAGCCAACTGTCTAGCCAGCTGTCTAAAGTAAAAAGCTACCTAACTAGCCAGCTGGCTTGCCAGCTGACTTACCAAGCTAGCCAGCAGGTTAGACAGCTGACTTAACTATCTGGCTACCTAGCTAGCCAGCTGTCCAGCCAGCTGACTTAACTAGGTGACTTAACCAGTTAGCCATCTCGCTAGCAGCCTGACATATCTGCCTTGCTACCTAGCTAGGCTGCTGTATAGCCAGCTGACTTAACTAGCTGACTTAACCAGCTAGACACCTGGGAAGCCAGCAGACTTAACTAACTAGCTACCTAGCAAAAGACCTGGAGAGCCAGCAGACTTAACTAGCTAGATACCTACATAGCCCTCTGGCTTGCCAGCTGACTTTACTACCTAGCTACCTAGCTAACCAGCTGGCTAGTGAGCTGATTTATCTAGGTTACGTAAATGGCTAACCTACTGGCTACCCAGCTGACTTAACTAGCTAGCTACCAAGCTAGGCAGCTGGCTAGCCAGCTGACTTAACTAGCTGACTCAACTCCCTGGTTACCTGGCTAGCCAGCTGTCTTTATTACCTGGCTTAACTAGCTAGCTATCTAGGTAGCTATCTATCTAGCTGGCTGACTTAACAAGCTGAGTAACTAGCTAGCTAGCTGACATAACTAGCTGACTTATATAGCTAGCTACCTAGGTAGCCAGTTGACTTAACTAGATGAAATAACTAGCTAGCCATATGGCTAGCCATCTTACTTAACTATCTTTTTAACTAGCTAACCAGCTGGATATCCAACTGAATTAATGAGCTGACTTAACTAGCTAAACAGCTTATTAGCCAGCTGGCTTAATAGCTCATTAAAAAGCTCGTCAGCTGGCTAGCCAGATGTCTTAACAAGCTGGCTTCCTGTCTAAGCAGCTGGCTATCCAGCTGACTTAACTACCTGACTTAAAATGCTAGCACGCTGGCTAGCCAGCTCACTTAACTAATTAGCTATCTACCTATCTAGCTGGCTCATCAGCTGACTTAAGTAGCTGACTTGAACAGCTAGCTGGCTGTCTAGCAAACTGATTTATCTAGCTAGCTACTTACCTAGTAGCTGGATAGACAGCTGACTAAACTAGCTGATGTAACCAGCTAGCCAGTTGGCTAGCCAGCTGATTTAACTCACTGACATCACTAGTTAGCCACGTGGCTTTCCTTCTAACTTATCTAGCTAGCTACCTACCCTGCAGGTGGCTAACCAGCTGACTTAACTAGCTGTATTAACCAGCTAGCCAGCTGGCTAGCCAACTGACTTAACTAGCTCTCTACCTAGCTAGCCATCTGGCTAGCCAGCTGACTTGACTAGCTGACTTAACTAGCTAGCTACCAACTTAGCCAGCTGGCTTAAATAGTTAGCTAATTAGCTAGCTACCTAGCTAGCCAGCTGACTTAAATAGTAAGCTAAATAGCTAACTTTCTAGCTAACAAGCTGACTTAAATAGTTAGTTGCCTAGCTAATGGACTTAACCAGCAGCTAACTAGTTAACTTACTCATTAGCTAATGTGCTAGCTAGCTGACTTAATCATCTGACTCTACTTGTTAGCTAACGAGCTAGCTAGCTGACTCAACCAACTGATTAACTCGTTAGTTAACTGACTAGCTTGCTGACTCATCCTGCTGTCTTAACTCGTTAGGTAACGAGCTATCTAGGTGACTTAACCAGCTGACTTAATTAGTTAGAATGCTGACTTCACTCGCTGACTTAGCTATCTGACTTAAACTAGTTAGATAGCTGACTTAACTGG
>NW_007250317.1:4270-5050 GCF_000164805.1 Carlito syrichta
TAGCGTGCTGACTTCACTAGCTAGCTGAACAGTTATCTGAGTTGCTAGCTGACAAATAGCTAGCTGGCTAGCTAGCTGACTTAAGCAGCTGACTAGCTACTTTGTTGGATAGCTGGCTAGCCAGATAACTTAAAGAGCTAGTTAATAGGTTGTCTACAAGGCTAGCCAGCTGGCTTAAATAGCTAGCTACCTGGATGGCTAGCTGGATAGGCAGCCAGGTAGCTAGCTAGTGGGCTGTCTAGGTGGCTAGCCATCCGGCTTAAATATCCATCTGGCTGGCAGGACAGTCAGATAGCCAGCTGGATTAACCAGCCAGCTACCCTGCTGGTCAGCAGGCTAGCCAGCTGGCTTTACTAGTGGGCCACCTACCTGACCAGCCTGCTAACAAGCCAGCTTAACTTGCCAGCCACCTAGTTAGCCTGCCGGCTAGCAAGCTTACTTAACCAGCTGACTTAACCAGATAGCCATCCAGCTATCCAGCTAGCTTAACTAGCTAGCCACCTAGTTAGCCAGCTCACTTAACTCACTGAATTAGCTACCTAGACAGCTGGCTAGTCAACTAACTTAATTACCTAGCTACCTAACTAGCCAAATGGGTAGCAAGTTTACTTAACTACTTTACTTAAACTAGCCAGCTGGCTCGTCTGCTGATGTATGCAGAGAGCTACCTAGCTAGCCAGTTGGCTAGCCACTTGAATTAACTAGCTGACTTACCCAACTAGCCAGCGTTCTAGCCTGCTGACTCACCTAGCTGACGTAACTAGATAGCCAGCTGACTTA
>NW_007250317.1:5997-7344 GCF_000164805.1 Carlito syrichta
TAGCCAGTTGCCTTCTCAGCTGACTTAATGAGGTGACTTAACTAACTACCCAGCTGGCTAGACAGCTGACATAACTAGCTAGCTACCTAGATTGCAAGTTGGCTATCCAGCTGTCTTAACTAGCTGACTTAACTAGCTACCCAACTGGATAGCCAGCTTAATTGTCTAACTACCTAGCTAGCCAACTGACATAACTAGCTGAAATAACTAGTGAGCCAGCTGGCTACCTATCTGACATAACCTGCTTTTTAACTAACTAGCCAGGTGGCTAGACATCTGACTTCACCAGTTGACTTAACTAGCTAGACGACTGGTTAGCCAGCTGACTAAACTAACTGACATTACTAGCTGAACAGCTGGTTAGTCAACTGACTTAATGTCCTAGCTACCTAGCTAGCCATCAGCCTAGCCAGCTAACTTAAAAGCTGATTTAACAAAGTAGCAAGCTGGCTAGCCAGCAGACTTAACTAGCTACTTACCTAGCTAGACAGATTGATAGCCAGCTGACAAATAGCTGACACAACTACATAGCCTGATGGCTAGCAAGCACATGTAACTAGCTACATACCTACATAGCCCTCTGGTTTGCCAACTGATTTAACTACATAACTACTTAGGTAACATGCTGTCCATCGAACTGACTTAACTACGTGATTTAACAAGTTAGCCAGCTGGCTAGCCAGCTGATTTAACTAGCTAGGTACCCTGCTAGGTAGCTGGCTAGCCAGCTGAATTAAATAACTGATTTAAGTAGCTAGATACCTGTATAACCAGTTGACTTAACCAGCTGCTTTACTAGCTAGCTACCTAGCTAGTCAGCTGGCTGATCAGCTGACTTAACTAGCTGACTTAACTAGATAGCCACCTGGCTGTCCAGCTGAAATAACTCACTGACTTAACCAGCTTGTCAGCTGGTTAGCAAGCAGACTTAATTCGTTATCTACCTAGCTAGCCAGTTGAGAAGCCAGCTGATTTAACTAGCTGACAAAAATAGCTAGCCAGCTGGTTAGCCAGCTGACGTAACTAGCTTTCTTCCTAGCTAACCAGCTGGCTAGCTAGTTGACATATCTAGTTGACTTAACCTGCTAGTCAGCTGGATAGCCAGCTGACTCAGCCAGCAGTATTAACTAGTTAGCCAGTTGGCTAGACAGCTGACATAACTAGCTCTCTAACTAACTAACTAGCTGGCTAGCCAGCTGATTTACCTAGCTGACTTAATTAGCTTGCCAGCTGGCTAGCCAACTGACTTAATTAGCTTGCTAACTGGCTAGACAGCTGAATTAACTAGCAGACTTAAGTAGCTGTCCTGCTTGCTACTCAGCTGAAATAAATAGCTTGCTATATATG
>NW_007250318.1:0-3264 GCF_000164805.1 Carlito syrichta
GGCAGGGCTTGGCAGGAGAATCTAGGCCCCCCTCCATGGTCCTGGGTCGACAGAAGGGAGTGGGCCTCGACCTCAGGCCCTGAGTGGGGTGTGGATGCTGGGCATGGAAGGCTTACACCAGTCATCCCGGTGAACTGGGAGGCCATGGTGAGAGGATGGTCTGAGCTCCCATGTTTGAGACCAGCCCGGGCACCTTGGCGAGACCTCATCTCTACAAGAAGTCCACAAAATTAGCCGAATGTGGTGGTGCAAGCCTGGCATTCCAGCCACTCAGTAAGCTGTGACAGGAGGTAGGCTGGAGCCCAGCCGGTGGAGGATGCAGTGGCTTAGAGCAGGCCCCAGCACTCTGACCTGGGCAACAAATTGGTACTCCTACTCAGAATAATAATACCAACCACCACCACCACCACCACAACCACAGGCCGGTCTAAGGGGCTCAGCCTGGCATCCCGGTCCTTCAGAGTCCCAGGCAAGTGAATGACCTGAGCCTGTGGTTTCAACACCAGCCCGGAACATGGGGCAAGACCTTGTTTCGGTCATGAAAAATAAATCCAAAGATTAGCTGAGCGTGGTAGTGCAGGCCTTTGGTTCCAGCCACTTGGGGTCCGAGGCAAGAGGATCGCTTGAGACTGGCAGGTGGAGTCTGCAGTGGCTGTGAGTGTGCCCCTGCACGTCGTCTTGGGCACAGATTGGGATTCCGACTCCAAATATTAATAATCACAACCGCCACCACCACCCATGCCACCCAGTGTGAGGAATCACCCTCAGGGTGGGAGAGAAAAAGGCATTTTACAGCCTGTTGTTTGTGGGAGGTTTCAAAGGTGGACCCCGGGCAAGTTCAACCCACACCTTGGGCCATGTGCCACAGAAGGCCTACCTCCACCCTCTACACTCATTCCCCCCACTACCACATGTGTGAGCTCACGGGACAGATGGCCCTGATCTATGGTGGCTATTGGGCACATAGCGATCAAGGCAGTATGGCAATGCAGCGACCAGCCCAGGTTCTGGTCTCCCTGTCTGCCACCTTCTTGCAGGGGAAGGGCCCTTTCCTCTCCTGATTACTCCATCATCCCCCACCCAGGTAGACCCTTCCCTGGGGAATCATGGACGCCCACCGTGAGGCACATGGGATGCATCTGTATTGTTGCCAGAGTCTCCGTTGGCAGGGATGGGCCATGGCAGAACGATCGTGACTCCCAGGGTTTTGACCTATGGGGCTCAGGGGGTCCTCCCACCTAGGTCCCTGAGTACACAGGTCTCCAAGGGCCACCACATCTGACTCTATTTTGTGGACCTCTCACTGAGACGAGGTCGGCCCACTTTGCCTGGGCTGGTCTCTGACTCCTGTGCTCAGGCAGCCTCCTGCCTTGGCATCCCAGGGTGCGGTCTTGATGGCCATTACCCATGCTGCCCGACCTGGACTCACAGGTTCTGTCGTCAGTGGTGATGCAAAGGAACACCCAGGATAGCATGCGCCACCATGTACAACTCCAGTGTTTGTGTTTGGGGAGCAACAAAGTCACGCTATGTGACCAAGGCTAATCTCAAATTCCCGGGCTCCAAAGGTCTCACTTCAGTCTCCCTATAGCCACAGACCAATTGCCTGCTGATCCATCGTCTTTCAGGAACTCTAGGCACAAGCCTGGGGCCTCATTTCCCAAATGATCTTTGTCTGTTCATGATGATCCCAACTCCATACACAAATGGATGCGCTTCTTTTTTACTTTTTTTCTATTTTTTTCTTTGAGTCAGAGTCTCACTCCATCGCCCAGGCAGGAGGGTGGTGGCTCACTCCTGGCCACCGCTGGCTCGGCCCACCAAGCTCCAGTGAGCCTTTTCCCAGACTTCCAAGGAGCTGGAACAAAAGGCACATGCTATCACGCCCAGCTTATTTGGGATGGAGGGTAGAGATGAAGTCTTGCCATGGTGCCCAGGCAGGTATCAGCATGTGGGCTTGGGCCAGTCACAGGCCTCAGCCTCCCAAATCGCTGGGATGATGAGGCTCAACCCCTAATTCTGGCCTTTATCCATCAAAAACAAACCATAAGGCATGGCACGGTGGCCCACGCCTGGAATCCCAGTGTTCTGGGAGGCCGAGGTGTGAGGATGGCAGAATCCCAGGAGCCCAAGGCCAGCCCAGGCCACACAGGGTGTCCCCGTCTCCGCACCCATCCAAACTGGGAGTCTGGGATGGAGATGCCTTTCATCCTGGCCACTCTGAATGCTGAGGAGGGAGGATTGCCTGCAATTTTGAGGCTGTATGTTAACAACCATCATGTCCCCAGGCCCCAAGCTGAGCCACAGAACCAGACCCTGTATCCAAAACATTCTCAACTGTGCATTGTATGTTCACAGGGCGACTGGCTTTACAGTCAGGAAAAATTGGATTGTGGGTCATGAAATGTTCCCGGGTGAGGGATGTGTCCCTGGACTTTCTTGGCATAGGTCCTTGTTGCCGAGTTGGGGGGCCAGCCTGCCTGGGGCACATTTCTCACCTTGGAGAGGAGAGCCAACAGGAAGCAGGTCAGTGAGCTTCAGGAACTCAGGCATCAAATAGGTGGCAGCCATTGGGGGTGGGTTGGGGTTGGTAGGTGCTGAGCTTGGCAGAAACTCACATGTGGTGGGGCGGTGGTGGAAGGACTGAGAGAAGAAATTTTGCAGGAGAATAGATTTCTTTCTTTTTCTTTCTTTCTTTCTTTCTTTCTTTCTTTCTTTCTTTCTTTCTTTCCTCCTTTTCTTTACTCACTAGGCTGCCCAGCCTGCTCTCAAACACCCCAACTCAGGACATCCTCTTGACCTGGGCCTCCAAAACTGCTGTGATCACAGACTTTCCATTTGGGCGACATCTGGGTTTTCCTGCTTGATCTTGAACTCTGGGCTGGAGGTGATACTCCTGCCGAGGCCTGCCCTCACCCAAGGTTTCCTGCCTTTTGCTTGGGGTCTATGTGGGGGGCTTGCTATGATGTCCAGCCTGGTCTCAAGCTCCCAGGCTCTGGCCATCTTCCCATCTCGGCCTCCCCGAGTAATGAGGAGACAGACGTGAGTCACTTGGCCATCCCCACCCTGACAAATGTTTGACAGTCATGTCCTCCCTTTCACCAAGGTTGTCCCTGGGAGGATCAAGTAGGTCTACCCTGGGGAACAAGTGAGGTGGAGGGCTGGCCCCCCCGTTGGGACATGCCCCTGCAAAAGGCTGTCCTCCTGGGTGGGCTCGGTAGACAACTCCATCTGTCCTTTCTGGTGTACAGGTCATCTGAAGGG
>NW_007250318.1:3940-5058 GCF_000164805.1 Carlito syrichta
AAAATACATCCAAATATTAGCTGGACGTAGTGTTGCAAGTGTGTCATTCCAGCCACTTGTGGGGCCGAGGTGAGAGGATTGCCATAGCCAATCAGGTGGAGTCCGTGGTGGATGTGAACTAGGCACTGTGTTCCAGCCTGGGTGACAGAGCTGGATTCTAACTCCAAATATTAATTCCACCACCACCACCAACCCTGCCACCCAGTTTGAGGAGTCACCCTAAGGGATGGGAGAGGAAAAGGTACATTCATACCTGTCGATTGTGGGAGGTTTCAAAGTTGACCACTGGGCACCTCCGCCCCATGCCTTCAACCACACTTCCCAGAAGGCCTGCCTCCACCCTCCACACTCGTGCCACACCTCAAAGATGCATGTGAGCTCACGGAACAGATGGCCCCAAGATAGAGGGGGCATCAGGCACTGAGCGTACAAGGCAGTCCAGCAACATTGCAGCCAGACCAGGTTGCGGTCGCTTGGTCTGCCACTTTCAGGTGGGGAGGGCCCCTTCCTCTCCCAATCATTCCATCATCCCCCGCCCACGTGGATCTTTCCTTGGGGAGCTGAAGACACCCTTCGTAACACACATGGGCCTCCCAAAGCCACAGTCCGATTGTCTGCTGATGCACTGTCTTTTGGGAACTCTAGGCCCAAGGCTGGAGCCTCTTTCACAAATGATCTCTGTCTGTTCATGATGATCCGAACTCCAAAACAAATGGATGCTCTTCTTTTTTTCCTTTCTCCTTTTTTTTTTTGAGTCGCAGTCTCACTCAATTGCCCAGGATGGAGGGCGGTGGCTTGCTTCTAGCCATCACAGCATCAGCCCACCAGGCTCCAGTAAGTCCTTCCCCAGTCTTCAGAGGAATTGGAATGACAGGTGCATGCCACCACGCCCACTCATTAGGATGGATGGTAAAGACAAGGTCTTGCCGAGGTGCTTGGGTGGGTCTCGGCCCACAGGCTCAGGCCGACTGCTGGTTCAGCCACCAAAAGTGCTGAGATGATGAGTCTGAGCCCCAGGCATGGCCTTGATCATTCATCAAAAATGAACCAGAAAGCCTGGCATGGAGGACCATGCCTAGAATCCCAGTGCTCTGAGAGGCCAAGGTGGGAGGAAGGCG
>NW_007250319.1:0-685 GCF_000164805.1 Carlito syrichta
TTCTGCTGTCTTTGGAATTTTGCCTGCAAACAGCAGGAAGGAGACACAGCCCAAGGGCTCACCATCGTGTGGAGAAACACGATGGGGTTGACCATAGATGATGGGAAAAGGCTCAAGGAGGTTGTGTCTGCCAGGAAATTTCTTAATAAGATATTTTCTTAATTAAATTTTCTTAGTTAAATTTTGAAAAGAAAAATTGTGAATCAAACCTCAACATTTACACACACTTAAAGGTTCTTTAATTCTTTGAACAGTTCTTGAATTCTTTGGGATACAAAGATGACGTGATTTTATTTTTCTCCTTTCTCTACGTTCAAGCATTGTGTCACCTTTCTTGTTCCTGTTCATTCATGACATATTGTACAGACTCTAGAGCTTTCCAGGCACTTTCCAGTGTTAACATTTTCATCCTAGTCTGACGAATTTAAGGTCTCACACTCAGCTCTACTGGTTTTGGCTTCCTCCAACTTGAGGGGTTTTTTTTTATGAGAATCATCAGACCCTCCATTGTTCTCCCAGTCTCCTCTATTGTTCTCCCTCTCTTCGCACTCTTTTGCTCCTAGCACTTCCAGGACTAGGTAAGAAGATGACAGAAATAGACCAGAGTAGCTGAAGCTGATCTTGTCTCTCCTGGCTATAAATATCCCCCAAATGCTTTGGGGGCAGGTTCTCAACAGGCCTTGAG
>NW_007250319.1:1933-10331 GCF_000164805.1 Carlito syrichta
AGGGTTCCTTTATTTTCCCCAAAAGTCCTCACTATCATTTGAAATTCAAATCACTCCCTCTTGAAGATCTTGTCTGGTCGTCATGCTCACCACTTTTCCCTGCCACCATTAACTTGTCTAACTGCCAGAAACTTATCAATGGCTTTGCATTTGATTATAGCAGTTCTCAGACTCTCTCACTTTCCACAGACTTCAGAGGTAGCTGCAAAATTTTCAGTCACATATTGCAATTTGTTAGAAGTTCACTTACAAAAACAGGATGTTTATACCTTTCTATAATCATCCATAAAGATAGTGACTAAAAAACGGTAGCATTTAGTGGATGGGGTTAAACGTGTTCATGTTATGAGCACTTTTATTTCCCAAACAACACTATTATTTCCCTGACAACTGAACCTGTGTGTATGGATGTGCACTAGATCCCTGGGTCATCACAGCCTTAGTTACCAAAGAAACTTTTTAGTGCTGAAAGTCAATAAAACAAGAAAGACATTCTCTTCCATTTTCAGTTCCAAGATATGTAAATAGACTGGGAGAGTTAAACTAACCCTTACTGTAATTTATAGTCAGAAAATCACCCAGTATGGGAATTCAATTGCACTGATGGATATTTTAACTAGGGTAGAAAAAGGGAATCGAAATTTAAGTTGGAAATATCAGGCATTTCAGTAGGAGAAAATGAACTTTTTAGAGGTGCTTAAATGTGTACATTTAGAGGATTGATGCTCTGAACAGTTAAAAGGCAGCACAAATACTCTGATTAGACAGAGGTTAGTTGCAAAAATACAGAAGACAATATGTGACCACTTTGAAATGATGCCAACAGCCCTCAGAGTTACAACACACCCAAACACACCACCTTTGCTCTTTTACAGTGCCTAATTTTAATATTAATTAATGTAATAAGTATTTAGTAAATGTGACTTTACGCTAGACTATTTCAAACAATGAAATACAACCTAATAAGACATTTAATTTTAAAGTTCTGTATAG
This sequence comes from Carlito syrichta, assembly GCF_000164805.1. Lineage (NCBI taxonomy): Eukaryota > Metazoa > Chordata > Mammalia > Primates > Tarsiidae > Carlito > Carlito syrichta. The sequence goes on from NW_007250319.1 coordinate 2,927, forward strand.
AAAACATAGTTTCACTATTTCTGTATTATTTTATATCACAACAAATATAATCTCTTTTAAACATTTTCAGACTCCTTATTAAGTTACTTCTGACTTCTATTATTTACCAGAAAATTCATTGAGTAGTTCATTAATTTTTTATAAATCTGTAAACCTTATCAATGCAGTTTTTATTAGCTAAGGCATAATTAACTAGGTTTGACTTTTTAATTTTAGGGACAAGTCATTTGCCTACTCTATCAACAGCTTTATAATAATTACTTTTTTATAAGTCATCAGATTTCTCTCCCAATTGGGCTGAGTTATTAAAATTCTATACTTAATATCTCATAGTCATAGTGACATTTATATCTGTCTTTTTTACTCTCAGTCTTTCCATTCTAAATAGCTTATAATCTTAACTGTGTATTTTAAAGAAATCAAGGGTAATAATGTGCACAAAATTGCAATATTAAATAAATTACAGGTATGTTCATTAATGGGAAAATTTGATCCTCAGTGTCAGGCATTTATGCCACATATACCCATTGACTGTCAATTTTCTTCATGTAGTGAAATATAAAAAAATTAAATGTTAGTGATTGTTGGCAGGTGGAAACCGTGATTAAACGATGTCATCTTTCTTGAAACAAATGCAAATTCATTGAATAGCACTAATGTTAATCCTGCCAGCAGATTCACATATTCCTTCTGAAATTGGTTTTCTCTAAGAAGTTAAAAACTGAAAATATAAAACAACAAACTGCATGGTCTCAATAAAATTCTAGAATCTGCATAAATTATTCTTTTATAAAGGTACAATACAAATTTTAAAATCAAAACAGAGTCATGAGAGAATTAGTTAAGTTGAGAATTCAGCTAGCTAGATAATTCCATCAATTTAGACTTGACATAATACATTACCCAAAATATTTCCCTTCTTAAAATGTAAAAACTCTGCAAGTAAGAGTTTGACTAGCATTGATCTGTCATTTTTATTTTTTCTTCTTTGATTTACAGTATTATAATCAGTATTTGCCAAGAGCATCTTTATATAAAATAGCCAGTGCAATTTGGCTTCCAAAATAAAATCTTTAAATAAAATGTACTTAACTAAATTGCAGAAAGCTCACATTTACTCAAGAGAAGCTGGTTTCTGAAGAGCTGGCTGCTACATGAAAATTAGGGAGTAAAACTTGTGATCACTGAAAAATAAGTGAGAAAGATTCAAAAAATAGTTTTAGGAGAATGCTCTTTTGAGACTGCCCTATAGCATAGAGTTACTATGCTATGTGTCCACTAGTGCCAGTACAAACACTATATTAAATCTTCCATTCAATTCTTTTTACTCTTCTAATACCTATAGTATTGCTACATTTAAAGATGACATAGAGGTAGCAGAAAATAAAAGCTAAGCATGTGACCTAGGATATAACAATAACAACAAACATACAAGCTGGCAGGGCACAGTTCATAACATCTGTATTCCCAGCACTTTGGGAAGCCAAGGAGAGAGGATTGCTTTAGCCCAGAAGTTTGAGACTAGCCTACACAACATAGCAAGACCTCTTTTCTAAAATTAAAAAAAATCAAAAAATTAGCTGGCATATTGATTCTCACTTTTAGTTCCAGCTACCAGGGAGGCTGAGGCAGAGGGATAGCCTGAGACCAAGAGGTCGAGGCCATGTTGAGCTGTTATTGTGGCACTGCACTCTAGCCTGAGTGGCAGAGTGAGAACTTGACTCAAAAAAAAAAAATCCAAGGAGAAGTATTTTTCTGATAAAGTCATTGAAAGCTGTGGTTATAAGGAAAAAAAACATAAAAAGCTAACAGAAATGATCTTTAAATAGCTCATATAATGGATAAGAACAAAAGTAGATATTTAAAAAAGAGAAAATTCTTGACATCTTCAAGTTTAGATCAGCAGCCACCAACGAGAATTTAACGAGAAATTCCAAAAGCTTTGAAATTCACCATGTTAAATTGGAATTCACATTAGTTTACATTCACATGGGTCTCACTATCAGAGAGATTTTCTAACAGTAGTTTTTTGTTTTGTTTGTTTTGATTTTTTTCCTAAAGAATCCTCTAAATTTTAAAGAAGGTTTGAATGGGGATTTTTTTTAAGAATTAACTTCTTTTAATTGAACTGAGTATTTCAATCCAAGGACACGGTATTTATCACCATTAATTAGATATTTTAAAATTTCTTTCATCAATACTTTGAACAGAAAACTTAGAGATCTTCATTTTTTCTATGTATATGAACTTTTCTTATGATAAGGTAACTTACATCATTTTAAACTTTTTTTCCTCTTTCCAGGCACATTTTTATTTTATATTTATTTATTTATTTATTTATTTTTTTGAGTTAGAGTCTCACTCTGTCGCCCAGACTGGAGTACAGTGGCCACTCCTGGCCACCACAGCCTCGACCTCTGGGCTCCGGCGATCCTTCCACCTCAGCCTTCCAAGTCGCCGGAATTACAGGCATGCGCTACCATGCCTAGCTGATTTTTTTATTTATTGTAGAGATGAGGTCTCGCTACCCAGGCAGGTCTCAAACCCGCGGGTTGAGGCAATCCATTCACCTCAGCCTTCCAAAGGTGCAGGATTACAGGCTGAGCCACCGATCCCGGCTTATTTTATTTTATAAACATATTTTGTATTTAAAATTGTGGGGCACAATTTTTAAAAATTAAATAACGCATGCTTGAAAGTGAATGCGGAAATTATACTTGTGAATGGCTCATACCGAATATATCTTGTCACTGAGAAAACACAAATTCAGTACCAACAGAAGGAAAACATAAAAATGTGTGGAACACATCTACAAGAGCTTACAGTTCTTTGATAAAAGATTTATACATACCAGGCATGGTTGTTCACACCTGTAGTCTCAGCTACTTGGGAAACTGAGACAGGAGGATCCATTAAACTCAGGAGTTCTAGTCTGGCTTGGGCAGCATAAGAAGGGCCCTGTCTCTTTAAAAAAAATCAACGTATATAATGATCTGTACATAGATACATACATGCTGATAATAAACACAAAGCAAAGTAAAATATGTTATGAACTGAAGGTCTAAGTTCCCCCCAAATTCACATGTTGAAGTCCTTACTCCCACTTAGATATGAGGCCACTAAGAAAATATTTAAGATTAAATGAGGGCATTAGTGTTGGGTCCTTATCCTGTAGGATTAGTGTCCTTATGAGAAGTGATGCTAGAACTCACTCTTTCTCTCTCTGCCTCCCTTTCTCTACCTCTTATGTCTCCCTCTCTCCTCTCCATCTCGTCTTTCTCTCCTCTCTCTCTCCTCTATCCTCTCTTTCATCTTTCTCTCCTCTCTTTCCTCCCTCTCTTTTTTCTCTCTCTCTCCTCTGTTTTCCTTTCTCTTATCTCTTTCTGCTCTCTCTTCTCTCACTCTCTCATCTCTCTCCTCACTCTTTCCTTTCCGCACTCTCTCACATATATCGTTCTTCTCTCTCTTCTCTCTTTCTCCTCTCTCTCTTTTGCTCTGGCTCTCTCTCTCCCTCTGTCCCCTCTCTCTGTCTCTCTTTTCCTCTCTTTCACCCCTCTCTCTCTCTCTCTTTCTCTCCCTACCCTCCCAATCACATGCATTCAGAGAAAAGGGCATGGGAGGACAGAAAGAAGGCATTTGTCTGCAAGGCAGAAAAGAGCCCTCATCAGAAACTGAACCCTTACAAAAGATCCAAGAATTTGGGCCTCTGGAACTGTGAGAAAATAAATGTCTGTTATTTAAGTTACATAGTCTCTATGGTCTTTTGTCATGACAGTCTGAGCAGACTAAGACAAAATGAATGCCAAGAATAGAGGGACAATTTGTGCTGAGAGACAACACATGGAGAGGAAGCACGTTACGTGCAAGGGGGAAGCTTGTCTCAAAAAGTGGTAACCTATCTGTGCCTTGATTTCGATATGGAAGACAGGTTAGTGGGAAAATGAGTACAAGTTATAAATGTAGAAACCAAATATATTCAGGAGACAAGTATTCATCCATCCAGGGTAGAGATTGAGAGTTCAAGTCCAGAAAGAGACAAATGCAGCAGATGAAATAAGCAAAGCTTTCTTTTTCTATCTCATCAGACTCTTGATCAAAATAATGCAGTCAGCTCAAGAGATGTTCCCTGAGTAATAAGAATGCTCATTCTTAAAATGTTGGGCTCAAGGATGTCACTGTGTCATAGAGCTGGAAAGAACCCAAAGCTCAACCCAATCAAGTGGGTCTATTGTCCCCAAAGGGCCAGGGCAAGGGAGACCCTGCAAACAGAGGAGAAATCTCTTCTCACTATTGGATGGGTTACATTGTCCAAAAATAAACAAGCAAGCAAACACTTAGGTTTCTCTTGGAGAGATGTGCTTATTTAAACTAAGACACCAATGAAGAATACTAGCAGAGTCACAGGAAGCATAGAATCCATTATAAGTCAAGAGCATGGGTCACAAGAGAGAGTTGACTATCAACTTTAATCCACCTGAAGTCCAAGGTCTTCCTTAAAATTGAGGGCTCAGAAAGGAACTAAGATTCAAACCCTACTGCTGTGGAAAGACTTGAGGACTCCTAAGAGACAGATTTGTGCACTCACTAGAAAAGCCAGTGTCAAAGGAGAGTTGAAAGAGGGTAGAATGCACACCTCTGTTGTCATTTTCTGCTGAGAACACCCCAACTTTGCACATGAAATTTTCACCTAGAATACCAGTCCAATGAAGGGAAAGGATGGTCAGAGAGAGGGGGAAGATTAGTATCACACTGCATTTATTTAGGAGCTCCAGCAGAGAAGAGGTGCTCTGGTCACCACTAGATATAACCTTAGAGACCATGGAAGAAAAATTTACAAGAAGGAGACAGGGTTAGGCTGTAACCAAGGCTATGCTTTGAGGGAAGTTGAAAGTTAGAAAACACCAAGGTCTCTGTTACAATAAATTAATCAGGCAGTGTGCAAATCAACATTACAGCTTTTAAGCAATTAATAAGCAAACACCCCATAGAACTAAAAGTTTCCTTTAGTAAATGCTCACATTCCACAAAAGTATGATTAATTCTTGTTCATTTCTCCAGTCTAAGCTACATGTCTTTTTCATAAATTCTCCTTCATGCTGGTTCTTCTAAACACAGAAGCTAACTGGAAGAGGATCAGCCCTAACTGGATGAGAGTTTGTTGGCTATAAGATCTCCCAGAGGTTAAGTAATGTAGCACAGAGTCAGAGTGATTCAAAAGGAATGTTTTAATACACAGGGAGAAAGGCAGGCTGCAGGGGTGATGTGAACTCTGGCAGGCCTGTTACCTTGAAGAAGTGCTGTGCTGGCTCTAATCCCTGAGGTTCAGCAGCTTTAATTCCCATCTCTGTGTGATGTTTGATAGTTTATTCATTTAGAAACTTCGGGAGGCACAGGTGATGAGATTCAGATAGTTATTTTAAGGATGTGTCGCTTCTGTTTATTTTTTAATGCTAAGAAGAACACATGGAGAGAGTCTAAGGAAGATCTTTGCACACAGAAGAAACTGTTCTTTCAAAAGGGAGACTGTCTGACATTTGGAGACTCAACACTTCTTTGAGGACAAGCCTGCTTAAGACCGAAACACTGATGGGTAACAGAGTGCAACAGAGTCCAGTCCTGTGGGTACTCACAGGGTTGGAGGATTTAGATTAAAAGTTTGAAGAAAATAGTGATAGTGTACATTCTATCCTCCTTCTGTTCTTCTGTCAGGGTTGAAAACACTCAAAGATGTAAAGCAGAGATGTAAGCGAACTAAGCCAAGCTTTCTATTTTATTTGTCTCAGTACCTTGAATATGCCTCTTGGCCCAAGGCTGCAAAGGCTATTAACGAACTTCAGTCTTGATGTGAATTAAAAATATCACCAAAAATGGAAATTAATGGGGTTAACAGAGAGAAAGACTCTGCTCTTCACACAAGAAGGAAATATGGAGGAATAAATTATTTGCAACATTAGGTATAGTGTTTGCTCACATGACCATGTGTTCTATTGGTCAATTGTCAGGGATTATGAGTGTGTAGAGACAGCTTGAAGAGGTAAGCAGAAAATGAAGGGATGGGCCAGACCATTTGTGGTTGGAGGAACAGAAACCTTGGAGAACCGGGAAGGTCAAAGGTAGGAAGTGTGGCAAATGAGGTCCCAGAGCAAATTGTGTTATGTTCAATAGCTACATTTCAAAGAAAACTATGTCTTATCAAAAGTGCCTCCTAAAGTTTTTAAAAAGTTAATAGCAGTTTTATTTTTATAAAACTGATAAACTTACTAATGTAAAAAGAACATTACCAAGAATAAATTAGCAATGCCTAAAATGTTATTTCTTGTGCTCCAAACTATTATTTTACATTTCAGTAGAAAATGACTCATTTTGTCTCTTTGAAGCAGCAAAATTCATCAAAAAAAATATCTATTTAGAAGTTATATTAAGCTTCCTGGCAAATGAAGATGAACCAGGTTTCATTGAAACAGCAAAATGTCAACCGCTGATTAAAGAATCAATTCTTTAAAGCCTAAACAACTCATTACTCAGATACAAGAAGCAATATTTTAAAAGTAGCTCACCATAATTTTTCTTCTTCTTTCATTTTTTACAGCCAATTTCCCTCTATCACTATTTTCTTCAAGCTTTAAATCTAAATCCAGCATTATTTTCATCACTCCCAAATAAAAATAACATTCTGCCAAATATTTTCCATAATCCACCTTCCTTTGTTCTTTAGTTTCTCTCTCCACAACCTGGCCCAATGCTTCCAAGTTCCCAGAATTTCCTTCTGTTCCATTGACTGTCCCTTGGAGACAGGGAAATGTTATCAGGGAAGGATATGGGAGAGACACTTCTGGGCATTCAGGGAGCAGCAGTGTGTGCACATCTTGCACCCACCCTCCACTCATCTGTTAAGAATCACAGTTGGTAAATTTCACACATGCCAGGCTGTGCATTATCTTCTTCAAGTGTCATTTCTATTACCATGCTCCTTGAGGAACTTGCAGTCATTTTTAGTTGTCATTTTAGTCACATTGAAATAGTCTTTTAGACTTTTAAAGAGTAATTTCTCAAATGCACCACAATAGTTTTTTCAGGAATATTTTAAGCAAGCCTTATTAGCACCTCTTTCATCTGAAGATATTTTTATTTCCACTGTCAAATTACATGCTGTATCACTGAAGGCTTAGACATTTAACTCAATTAAAATATAAATGTTAAACGCTTTCTGTTTTTTAACCCAAGATGTTTCAATGAAAATGTTCACTTTCCTTGGTGTGGAAGTCATTCACAGGAAACTAGAGATTTTCTTTGAATTAGTAGTTGTGTTTTTAAAATACTCTAATTTAGTGCTGCATTGAATTATAAGTTGATATTTCTAAAAAGTCACTTTGTTCTGACATTTCTACATTAGCAAATTGTATTT
>NW_007250320.1:0-741 GCF_000164805.1 Carlito syrichta
CGTTTGGGCTTTTCTAACATATGCAAGGGTTAAACTCTGAAGCACATCAAGAATGCTTTCTTTCACTTGGTTATAAGTTACTAGATATTGCTTAAGTAAAAAATGATATAAGTATATTCTCTCCTTATTTGATTTAGAATTATGTAGTTTAGTGTTTAGACATAAGGTTTTTTAGAAGCACAAGTTTATAGTAAGTTCATTATGAATTCATTATAAGTTCTAACACTTATCTAGGAGTTATGTAGGTGATTTATAACACTGTTTTCGCTGACTTAGGATAAAGATTAATTGTTTAGGTTTTTACTTAATTTAATAGTTAAAACTCTAGGTTAACATTTATAAAGTGGGTTTTCACTGAACTCATAATATACTAATCAGACACTTTTATGATAGATTAGCTAAAGACAGAAAGCAACCTTGGGGGCCTGGGAAACACTACTAAAAGCTTCTTTTGAGTTCTCTTTAGAAATAAACACTGCAGGATAAGAGAAAAGTAACAGAGACACCTGGACAAGAAAGGTGATCACAAAGCTCTGAAGGTCATAGAAGCCCCAGATGGGAAAACTACTGCTACATGAAGAACTTTACACTTGGAAACTTTCTGGAGACAGTTCAAGGACTGTAATTCGGGACTTTGGACTAAAACTATCATCTTTGGCCTTATGAATAAGACTCATTGTCTGAATGTTTATAGGGTTCTTGGCTTGTTTGTTGCTAACACCACTAGATGGTGGTAACTTG
>NW_007250320.1:1090-10956 GCF_000164805.1 Carlito syrichta
TCTGTTCAGGAGCAGGTGTCCGAGTATAATGTTTTTGTCTTTCGCCTATCCATCTCTCCTTCAGGAAAGCCCACAACCCTTGCGGGGCTGGACCCCCGCAATGATAATTGTTCAGGGTCTGCTTATGAGTTATTTTAATTTTAAAGATGTAGGGTACAATTCAGGGTTAGGTACATAAGTGGTTATCATAGGTAAAGTTTTTGATATCTTGTGTTCATAGGATTTTAACATTTTATTAATTTTATTAACATTTTATTAATCAAATTCAATAATCTGTTTCTTTATGATTTGTTCTTTGAGAATTTCTTCTTTAGAGCAAGTTCCAAAAAGATAGTCTGAATGTTTTACTTTTGATGCTGACATTTTTAATTGACTTTGAATTGATTTTTGTAAATGGCACAAAGTGGGGACCTACTTTTGCATTTCCCCATAAGGATAACTGATTGCTATCTGTCCTATTTTCAATTGCAACTCCATCATACACTGTTTTTTTATGTGTGTGGGTCTGTTTTGGGGCTTTTTATACTGTTCCACTTTGCTGTCTGATGGTCTCTGGGCGAATACCACACTGCTTTAATGATTATAGCTTTATCATAGCTTTTGATACTTGGTGGAATAAATATTCTTATCTGCTTCTTTTTACTTAAAATTTTGGTGATATTCTTGGCCCTCAGTTCTCCATATACATTTCAGAATCATCACTTTGTCAAGTGCCATGAAATACCCTGTTGGTTTTTAATTTGAATTGCACTAAATTTATATCATAATTTGGGAAGAATTGATATCTTCATGCTGTTGAATCTTCTCACTCATGACCATGGCAAACATCTCAATTTATTTGCATTTACCTTTTTTCAATGATGTCTTAGGACTTTCTCTATAAAAGCGGGGCTACAACTGTGCAAGCTGTCTGTGTACCGATGGCCCCTGGAGTTCTGTGGTGTGCAGTTTATGGCTGCATAGGGCAATCATGCTTACAAATCTTGGCCAACTTTTCTTAATTTTGTCCTCATCTTAAAGTTTTTGTTGCCATTGGGAGATGTATCTTTCAAAAATTTGCATGTTTCTGGCGTGCACATGTGCCCCCTCATCTTACATCTGGTAAATTTTCTGAACTTTTTTCTCAGTTCTAACTGTTTGTAGATTCTTTTAGATTTTTTAATGTAGACAGTCATATTATCTGAAAATTATAAAATATATGTTTTTCCTTTCTAATACATTTATTTTTTTTCTCCATGGTGCTGGCTAAGACTTCCAGCATAATGATGAATGAAGCAGTTATAAAGCAGTTTGTATTATGTTAATGTTAAGTATAATGTTTCATTAGATTTCTAGAGATGGTCTTTATCAAGTTAATTTTTCTCCTATTCTTAGTATGTGAAGAGGTATTTTACATTGAATTTCAAAATCTGTTTGCAGTGAAATAATTATTTTTCCCTTTCTTTAATCTTTTAAGTAGTGAATTACATTGAAAGTTTTTCTTTCTTTCTTTCTTTTTCTTTCCTTCCTTCCATCCATAATTCCTTTCTCTCTCTCTCTCTCTCTCTCTCTCTCTCTCTCTCTCTCTCTCTCTCTCTCTCTCTCTCTCTTTCTGAGACAGAGTCTCACTCTGTCATCCTCTCTCCCGACCCAGGCTGGAGTGCAGTGGTTTCATCATAGCTCACTATAGCCTTGAACTCCCGGGCTCAGGTGATCCTCCTACCTCAGCCTCCTGAGTAGCTAGGACTACAGGCACACACCACCACACCTGACCAATTTAAATTTTTATTAGAGAGATGGAGTCTCATTTTGTCACCTAGATTTGTCTTGAACTCCTGGCCTCAGTGATTCTTCTGTGTCAACCTCCCAACCTACTAGGATCACAGACAAGGGCCACCATGCCTGGCCTCTTTTCCAGTATTAAATCAGTCTTGTTTTCTTGGGAGCAACTTGGTTATGATATGGCATTTATGCATTACTGGATTTGGTCTGCTAGTGATTTATTTATGATATTGGTATCCATATTCATGAGTGTAATTTACATATAATTTTCCTCATTTGTGCTGTCCTTGTCTAGTTTTGATATCAAAGTTGCCTCAGCCTCACAAAATGAGCTAAGGAATACTCTCCCTATGCATTGAAATGGTTTGTACGATATCGAGATTATTTCTTGACTGTCGTCTTTAACTCACCCTAAAGCCATCTGGCACCTGGTCTTGACTACAAATCTCTCTCCCTCCACTCTCTCTTTCTCTCATTCTATACAATTTTAAACACTTTCGATTTTTTCAATGATTATGAGTCTATAGAACTTTTCCATTTCCTCTTGAGTCAATCTTGATGTGTACTATTTGTTAGGAAATTGCTTAAATTTTCCAAGTTTGCATGAAGTTTAAAATAATTCTGAGATTTTAAAAATTGCAATCTAACTTTTTGTTTCTTTTCCATGAGTTTCTTCTCTTTGCATTTTTCTTTCTACTTTTTCTAGGTTACAGTGTTGTTTCTATCATTATTGGATTGGATGTGTGCTCGTTAATCCCCAGCCCTTTCTTTTTATGAAATATAAACATCTGGGACTATAAGCTTCTTTTTATAAGCCAGTTTTGATATGCAGTACTTTTGTTATTAAGTTTTAAGTACTTCCTCTTCTTTTCTTTCTTTTTTTTGGAGCGATGATTTCCCACCACGTTGCCCAGGCTGATCTTGAAGTCCTTGCCTCAAGTGATCCTCCCACCTTGGCCTCCCAAAGGGTTGGGAACACAGGCATGAGCCACCACACTTGGGTTAAGTATTTTCTAATTAGCATTTTGATTTTCTTAGCCTATGAGTTATTCATAGGTATGTTTCTACAGACTCAAATGTATGTTTTTGTATATTTCTTTCTAATTACTTTTTCATTATTGATTTCCGACTTATTTGCATGGTACAGCATTTTAAAATTTGTTTGGACTGACATTTGGCCTAGGACATGATAAATTTCTTGTTGTAATTTTATGTATTTTTGAGACTTATGTGCACTCTTTGGATGTTATGCTGTGTAGTCGTCCAATAAACCAAGCTTGTTAATTGTGTTATTCATATTTTCTATATCATCATTTTTTGATATACTTCATCTGCTGATGACTTAAAATCTCTTAGTATAGTTGTGGACTTTTTTCCTTGTAACTAGGTCAATTTTTACTTTATAAATATATAGCTATGATTGTAGTTGAACAAAATTTAGAATGTTTACATCATTCTGATGAATTATCTCTCTTTTTTATCATTATTGTAGTTTAGTCTCTTCTGCTCTTAATAATGCTTTTCTTTTGATTAGTATTTCCCTGGGATAAGTTTTTAATCCACTTAGCTTTTAAGTTTTTTGTCTCCTTATGTTTTAGATGTGATTACTGGAGACCTGTTTCTGGATTATCCTTTTAATTCAATCCAATAATCTCTGATTTTTATTTAAGAAAGTTTAGTTGATGTATATTTGTTGTGATTACCAATCTGCCTAGGCTTTTTTTTAGTACCTTATTGCACCTAATTTTGTGCTTTCTGCTTGTTTTGCTTTTTCAATGACTTTCTCTTTTCTTTCTTGTCTTGCATTGGCATGGTGAGTTTTCAAAGTCCTCTTTTCTACTTGTTCAAAAGTATTTTATGAGGTGGGACCCCGAAAATCTTGGAATTATTTTTGGGGGTGAGCCCCTTGAACAAACTTAGAATTTCTTCCTCCAGATCAAACAGTCAAAGTTTTATCTGGAAGTTTTGAGAAGGTTGTGTCCTGATTTGCAGAAGAAACATCCTGAGTTGTGGCAAACAGCTGACTCGTTCTTCCACCATAACAACGCACCTGCCCACACTGCTGAATGTTCATCTGTTTTCGACTAAAGACAGCATGACCCCCGTCCCTCACCCTCCCTATTCACCCAATTTCGCCCCAAGTGACTTTTTTTTGTTTCTGTGGATGAAAAACGTCCTCAAAATGAAACATTTTGCTGATGTGGAAGAAGTGAAACAAAAATGGCATAAACGCCAAAAGGCATCAAAACTGACAAGTTCAAAAACTATTTTGAGCAGTGGAAAAAGCATCTTGATAGGTGCGTTGGGTTAAATGGAGAGTACTTTGAAGGTGATTGAAGTTTAAATATGTAAGAGTAAATACACAATTTTTAATAAATAATTTCTGGTTTTGGGGGGTCCCCCTCATATTTCTATTCATCTCATAATGACATGTAAAACTTTTAAAACCTGTTTTTGCACATAAACTTTTAATGTGTCAACTTAATAAAGTCTATAAGTGATTAGCTCTGTCCTCTGGCCTCTGATACTGCCTAACTTGTTTATGTACTGCTTGCCTTCTGCCTCATCCCACTCAATGTTCTGGTGGCAAGAACTCTCATCTGGTTCTCTGCTGTATCACAGTATCTAGAGCAGCTTCTGGCAAGTGGCAGTTCAGCAGAATGCTGAGTAGATGGACATTGTGGCTCTCCATCCTTTAAGTCTTCTTATTTTATATCTGCCAAAGTAGTCATCACTGCTACGGTTGCTTTACATTTTAATTGAGTGCCATGAGTTGACATTTTCTTTCCATGAAGAATACAGTAAGAAATATTTTCACATGCAAGAACTATATTCTCTCCCCAGCTAGGGTAAACCCTATGCTTTGATGTGTCATGACCCTGGATTCCGCAGTGACTGCATCTTCCAGTGGTGGTTTCTCCACCTTGCAGAATGTCTGCATTTGGGGATCCTTGGGAATTCCACAGCAGGGAGAAGTCTTGGCAACAGTGTGTGCATCTCTAGCTCCTCTGACTGCCAGGAGGGAACTCAAGACTCTCACATCCATGCCAGAAGCATAGGACAGGGATCCCAGTTCCTCACTCTTTCCTGCACCACCACTGTCCCTCGCTATTGTCTCATCCTCATCAAGATGAAGATGTGCTGTGACTTCTCCCTTCTGGGAAACCACTCTCCCTGCCATTTCCTCCTCCAGATACTGCCAGGCACAGGCACATTTTGAGCTGGAGCTGGCAGGACTGCAGATAAATTGCCCTCTCGTGGGAGATGGTGTGGAGGCAGACACAGATTTTAGGGTTCCCTCTTTTCAGGCCGCTCCAGGTGAAGCACGAGTTCCTAAGCTGGAGGCAGGAGGAGAAGGGGTTACAACAGGGGGAGTCCCATATTTGTGGGCCACTTGTCCCTGAAAGAATGAGAGGAGCCTGAAGTGTGATCTTACATGGCCTTCAGATAGGACCAGCCTTCCCTGCTGCCACCCAGACCTGTGGGGCCTGTGGGAAGCTAGGTTCACCTTGTGGGCTCAGTGCCACCTCCTGGACCCAAGAGGAGGCAGTGACACAGCCCAGAAAGCCTTTCTGGGACACTCCTTGGACTGGGAGGAGCCCAGTCCTTGAAGGGTGCCGACTGCTAGATGGCCTAGGATTGGCAGAGCAGTCAGAGGAGGGGGTCTGCTCAGTAGGAGGGATGTTCACCTTTGGGGCAGGCATAAGGGGACCCTTAACCTAGGTGGATGGCTGCTGTCTGTTGACATGCCACAGCTCCAGGTCAGGCTCTGTCTCCGGCATCTCCAGAGCACTAGGGTTCCACTGCTGTTCCTCACAGCCCATTGGGCCCCGGAAGCCCAGGCTCAGCCCCACCATCTGAGCTGGGAGTGGCGTGCAGTCGGGACCGCTGTCCCAGGTCCTGCCCAACCTCTCCGTGGCGTGATCTTCATGAGCCTCAGCTCCTCACCTGTCCTGTGGATAGGCTCCTCTGAGAGGCCAGGAGAGGGAAGGAGACCGTGTGTAAGGAGCCTGGCCCATGGGGGAGGGGGCATTGTGATATGGGTTCCTAGTCCTGCATCTCTGCTTGGGGTTGTAGCAGAGTCTGGCCCTGGGTCTTGGTGTAATCATCTACAAGTTGCATTAATAATCTTGGTTCTCCTAACCTCCCAGGTCGACTGAGAGAAACACATGGATGAGTGGGCTCAAACATTGCCTAACCCAGACCCAGGCCTGGCCCTGACCCAGCAGGCTGAGTGGAATTCCCCTCTTCCACCTGATGAGCCCTTGAGACCTGCTGCCTTCTTTACTTGGACAACTGCTTTTGGCTGTTGAGAGCTGGCATGCAAGTCCCTCCTTCGAGGAGCCCCAGTCTCTCTGCTCCTAACAAGACTGGTGCAGACCCTTCCCTATGCCCAAGGCCCTGCCACCCCAAGCTTGTCACCTTCTGCCTGGCTTCCATGTCTGTCCTCCCAGGCAAGATTGGGGGTTCCAAGGATTCAGACCTGGATCCAGGATTCAGACCTGGATCCTCGGCCTCTGCACAGGTCTGAGTAGAGACCCATGATGGCTTTTCAAACAGATGGATGTGCAAGTGGTTTAGTGAGAAAGCAGGTGAACCCTGAGGGGAGCCCACTGAGGGTTGGAAACTGTGAGTGTCACTTGTGGCTGGCGGGCCCTCTTCGGGTGTGAGGATGCCTTGGGGTTCCCAAGCACCCAGCGTCCCTCGCTCTTATCCCAGGGCACCCCCAAAAGAAGTCCCAGCCCTGCATGGGAGGTGGGTCCCGAGGCCACACCCATCCTGTTTGCAGTGGGCCTGTCTCTTGGGCATCCTTTTTGCTAGTAGCAACACTTTGCATAGACTGGGAGTTGACTGGTGAGAAGAAAAAGGGCCCATGCTGTTTCTCTTTTTGTCACACTGTATGTAAGCAGTGTTATAGGAGCAAATTTTCTGACTCTCCACCCCTTCACCCTGCAGCCTGCCATCGGGTTTTCCACCCAGACCATCCCATCCAAGACCTGGACTTGAGCCCTCATATCCTCAAGTCCATGTTCCTCATTCTCTTGGCAACATCACACCAGGTTTCCACTCTCGGGAGTCATCCCCCATCTCGGCTTCTGTGACTCCACCCTGCATGGATATCCCCCTTCCTTCCTGGCCTCTGTGAGGCCCACCCTCATCTTCCAAGGTCCCTGAGCTTTGGTTGTTCCCACGAATTCATCCATCACATGACCTGAAGCACTGCAGCCTGTGGGGGTGGGAGGCACTCTAACGGTCTTTATTAACTTAGCTTGGGGCTACCTGATCGCACCTGTGTATATCCCAGAACCCTCTCAAACTTGACGTGCCCCAAACTTAACCACACACTCTTCCTTGAAATCTGTTCTCTCCTGATCTTCTGAGTTCCGTGTCTGGTGCCTCTGTCTACCCAGTTGCTCAGCGTCGAGTCTTGGAGATTGTCCTGGGTCCTCACTCCCTCACCCTCGGCATCTGACCCATCGGCAAGGTCTGCTGCTTCTGTCTGTTCTGTTTAAGTCTCCCCATTTGTTCTCTGGTCCCCCGAGAGATGTGAGTTAGCTCCGCTATGTGCAAGGACTGTGTTATGCTCCTGGCTGTGCCTCAGGCCCAGCCCTGGCAAGCGCTCACACCCCAGGTGTTCAAGCTCACGTCTGTCAAATGAGTGGCCAAGCCTCATTCTATCTCCGTTGGAAGAGGGATGGGGCCCCAGCAGTGCCTCCTGCCCCCTCTGTACTTGCTGCCCACCATTCTCACGAGCTCCATAGGGCTGAGAACAAGGGCAGAACATTTAGGCTCCAACTCCTTCCAACTCCACGGCCACCTGCATTCTTGAACGTTTTGTGCCTCTGCTTCTCTGGCTGTGATTTGGGAAGCTCATACGCCATTTTGTGAGGGTACTGTGAGATCAGACGAGCAAGCATGTGGCATGCACTGGGCAAGGCGCAGGGCACGTGCAGCGTCAGGGTGTGCAGGTGCTCATCACCCCTGTTCCTGCCCGCTGGGAGCCTACACTGGGACTTTTCGTGGCACTGTCCACACAAGCCGGCTCTGCTACTCCCCCTACTCTCTGGCTCCCTCCACCCTTCTCTGGGGTCGCTCCTTAAGTTCAGGCATGTCGTCCCCGACTCTGATCGGCTCTCCCAGAGCCTCTGGCTCCTTTCTGCGTGGGTCAGCATTGCTCCCCGGCTTCCTCTCATTCTCCCTCTCCTCTGCTGGCTCTGCTCCTCTCCTTCACTGGACTCTTAAGTATTGGCTCCATCCTTGTGCCTCTCAGGCTTCTCTCCAGCTGGCTCTTCCTCGGAGACCTGCCCACCCGTGCAGCATCCACGGCCAGCCGTGCACTGGTGGACCCTCACCCCACTCAGCCAGCTCCATCCAGACGTCTGTCTCTGCCTTACCTCCGTGCTGGGGGCCTCCCCCCTGTGCATGTGTGCACCGGATGGTGCCTTCCCCACACCTGCCTCACCTGGCCTTGCGTACCCTGCCTGGGAACCCTCAACAGAGCTTCTAACCTCTGCGCCTTCCCTAGGTGGCGCACCTGCTGCCTGCTTTTTGGTTCTTTCAGCTTTCCCTTCGCTGCAGAGCTGCTCCGGCCCACGGGCCTCATTTCTTATCAGGATAGGCCACTTCACTTCCCGAGTCCACTCTCCACAAAGCAGCTCTGTGATCCTTTCAAGACTCAGATTGGATCCCATCCTTTTCTGCTTAGAACTCTTCAGTCTCTGCTGGAATCGGATGAGGCCGTCTTGTGTCTGTAGTGTGCACTCTGGTCGCGGCCAGCTGTTGGTGTTCTTCTTCCGCCTCCAGCTCACCTGGCCGTCACCTCTCCTGGCTGCACCCTAAGCCCAGGTTGGGACCTGCAGTGAAGAGATGTCCATGTGATTCTGTGTGATCTGTGTGAGCTGATGCCTTCATTCTCCTGGTTTTCAATTCCATGTTCATACCAAAGCCTCCCAAGTTCACTCTCCAGACCCGAACTCTCCACGGGTTTTCAGCCTGGACTCTTGACTGTCCACTTGACAGCTTTGTGGATGCCTGTGGGCATTGACCCCTCACATGGAATACATCAGAAAACCAAGTTCCTGACCCTTTGCCCCACCCAAACACATCTGCCCCTCCCGCAGCCCGGCCATTCCTAGCCAGCTCTCTGGGGCTCAGGTGAAACCTGGACCCCTGTCTTCACACTGGCAGTCAGTTTCGTTCTCACCCGCTGACTCCACCTTCCAAATACAACCTACACCCCAGGGGCTTTCTGAGCATATTTGATACCCAAAGAATACATTTTTCTAACAGCCCTCTTACTGTGAGGGTTTGTGTCTCCTCAGTATTTATGTGCTGAAGCCCTGAGTCCCAAGGTTGGGAGGTGAGGGAAGGATTAGGTATATTGGCGAAGCCCTCACACTGGGATTAGGAAGAGATAGGAGATGTCAAAATAGCAAGAGATAGGAGATGTCACTCTCTTCCCTTTCAAAATAGGAAAGAGATAGGAGATGTCACTCTCTTCCCATGCTAATCAAGGAAAGGCCATATGAGGATGCAGCCCAGAGGACAGTTCTCACCCAGAACCTGACTATGCTGGCACTCCAGAACCCTGAAAAATGAATGTCTGCTGTTTAAGTCTCCCAGACGATGGCAATGAGTTATAGCAGCCTAAGCCAAGAGACACCTCTTCTGTAGGACAAAATAGTCATGGAATGAAACTTACAATAATGTCCAGAAAGTAAATGTGGAGTGTAAATTTTATGAAATCGAACTTTGTATACATAATTGTGCCAATAAAAAAGTGAATTTTAATAAAACAGAATTGACTACAAGAAGTGCAATTTAGGCTACGGCTAAAAGACATCACTAATGTCATGTGGTATTTCCTTAATTATTTAAATTTACAGCATCATCTTAAAAAGCATTTCAAATTTAAAGATATTATTTTATCTCAGTATTTTAGACTCTAGTTCCATCTAGGGTGCTGCAAAATTCATGATTTTGTTCTTTTTTATGACTGCGTAGTATTCCATCGTGTATATATACCACATTTTTTTAATCCAGTCCTCTTTTGATGGACAGCATGGTTGCTTCCAGGTCTTGCTATTGTGAACAATGCTGCTGTA
>NW_007250320.1:11160-16905 GCF_000164805.1 Carlito syrichta
GTTTTGATTTGCATCTCCCTGATGATTAGTGAGGTTGAACATTTCTTCATGTGGCTGTTGACAGCTCGGATGTCTTCCTTTAAGAAGTGTCTGCTCATATCTTTTGCCCATTTTATAATGGGGTTGTTTGTTTTTTCTTTTCAGCACATTTGAATTCCTTGTAGATCCAAGATGTTAAGCCTTTGTCAGACCTGGAGTTGGCAAATACTTTTTCCCAGTCTGTAGACTGTCTCCCTGCTCTCTTGATGGTTTCTTTGGCTTTGCAGAAGTTTGTCAGTTTAAAAAGGTCCCACTTGTCTATGTTCTTTCGTATGATCTGTGGGTTTGGGGTTTTGTTCAGGAAATGGATGCCAGTTCCTATTTCCATGAGTGTATGTCCTTCATTTTCTAAGGTTCTTATGGTTTGAGGTTTTACATTTAGGTCTCTGATCCATTTGGAGTTAATTTTTGTGTATGGGGATAGATAGGAGTCCTGTTTCAATCTTCTGCATGTGGTCAGCCAGTTTTCCCAGCACCGTTTACTGAATAGGTTCTCCTCTACCCAGTGGTAGGTGGTGGAGGCTTTGTTGAAGATGAGTTGGTTGAAAAATTGAGGTTTCACTTCTGGAATCTGTATTCTATTCCATTGGTCTATATACCTGTTCCTGTACCAATACCAAGCTGTTTTGATGATTGTAGCTTTATAGTAAAGTTTGAAGTCTGGTAATGTGCTACCACCTGCTTTATTTTTTTTTTGCTGAGGATTGTTCTGGCTATTCTTGGATGTTTGTGTTTCCATATGAATTCCTGTGTTGTCTTTTCTAGGTCTGAGAAGAATGTTGCTGGTAATTTGATGGGTATTGCATTGAATCTGTAGATTGCCTTAGGTAAGATGGACATCTTCACAATGTTGATTCTTCCAATCCATGAGCATGGGATATTTTTCCACTTGTTTGTGTCATCTTTGATTTCTTTGAGCAGTGTTTTGTAGTTTTCATTGTAAAGGTCTTTCACGTCTCTGGTTAGGAAGATGCCAAGGTATTTCATTTTTTGTTGTTGCTGTTATGAATGGAATTATGCTTTTTACTTGGGTTTCTGTTTGTTTATTATTGGTGTATAGAAATGCGATTGTCTTTTGCACATTTATTTTATATCTTGAGACTTTGCCGAAGGCCTTTATCAGTGTAAGGAGGGTTTTGACAGATTCTCTCGGGTTTTCAAGGTACACAATCATGTCATCTGCAAAGAGAGATAGCTTGACTTCCTCTTTTCCTATTTGAATACCCCTGATTGCCTTCTCTTCTCTGATTGCCCTAGCCAGGACTTCTAATACTATACTGAACAGGAGGGGTGAGAGTGGGCATCCTTGTCTTGTTCCCATTTTCAGGGGAAATGGTTCCAGTTTTTGTCCATTTAGGAGTATGCTGGCTGTGGGTTTCTCATAGATGGCTTTTACTATTTTGAGGTATGTTCCCCGTATGCCTAGCTGTTCGAGGGCTTTTATCAAGAAGGGTGCTGAATTTTATCAAAAGCTTTTTCTGCATCTAATGATATAATCATGTGGTTTTTGTTTTGACATCTGTTGAAGTATTTAATTACATTTATGGTTTTATGAATGTTGAACCAGCCTTGCATCCCAGGAATGAAGCCTACTTGGTCATGAAGGATGATTTTTGAGATGTGTTGTTGAATCTGGTTCGCTAGGATCTTGTTGAGAATTTTAGCATCTATGTTCATCAAAGATATTGGCCTGTGGTTCTCTTTCTTTGTTGGGTCTTTACTTGACTTGGGTATCAATGTTATGTTGGCATCGTAAAATGACTTGGGGAGAGTTCCATCTTTCTCAATCACCTGGAATACCTTCAGTAGGATTGGTATAAGCTCCTCCTTAAATGTCTTGTAGAATTCTGCTGGAAAGCCATCTGTTCCAGGGCTTTTTTTTTGTAGGTAGTTTTCTTATTACGTGGTCAATTTCCTTGATTGTTATTGTTCTGTTTAGGGTCTCAATTTCTTCTTGTTTCAACCTAGGCAGGTTGTGTGATGACAGAAAGTCCTTCATTTCCGAAAGGTTTTCAAGTTTGTTTCCATACAAGTGTACATAGTAGTCTCTAATGATCTTTTATATTTCTTCAGGATCAGATGTGACTTCATCTTTTGTGTTTCTAATTGTGTTTATTTGGGCTTTTTCTCTCATTTTCTTGGTCAGTCTAGCTAGGGGACCATCAATCTTGTTTATCCTTTTGAAGAACCAGTTTTTTGTTTTATCTTTTTGTCTTCTATGTCCTGGATTTGGGCTTTTATTTTGGTGATCTGGATTCTTCTGCTGGAATTAGGGTTTTTGTGGTCTTGCTTTTCCAGAAATTTTTAGGTGGCTTCTTAGGTTGTTAATTTGTGGTCCTTCCATTTTCTTCATGTGTGTTTGTAGGGATATAAATTCCCCTCTTACTACAGCTTTCATGGTATCCCAGAGATTTTGGTAAGATGTTTCTTCATTTTCATTTGTTCCAGGTATCTTTTGATCTCTGTTTTGATTTCATCATTGACCCAGGAGTTGTTTAGCATCATGCTGTTTAGTGTCCATGTCTTTGTGGGTATTGGGGGGATCTTGTTGGTGTTAATGCTTATTTTTATTCCACTGTGGTCTGAGAAGGTGCATGGTAAAATTTCGGTCCTTTTAAATTTGCTTATGCTTGACTTATGGCCAAGTATGTGGTCGATCTTAGAGTACGTTCCATGTGGTGATGAGTAGAATGTGTATTCTATGGTCTTTGGATGGAGGGTTCTGTAGGTATCAATTCCACTTCACTATTTTAAACACAGAGTTGAAGCACCAGACATTCTGTTTCCTTGTCCCAAGAATCATGAGTTTCTTTCAGATCTCCTGTTTACTCATGGGGGTTGGACACCTG
The DNA here is from genome assembly GCF_000164805.1 of Carlito syrichta. NCBI lineage: Eukaryota > Metazoa > Chordata > Mammalia > Primates > Tarsiidae > Carlito > Carlito syrichta. The sequence continues at coordinate 14,049 of NW_007250320.1, forward strand.
CCTGGCCCTGAGTGACTGGTGCAATCCTGCAGCAGCAGACGCAGCTGTGAATTGGTGCCTGAATGGAATCCCCACACAGCTGTCTGTGGGGCATGGCACTGACTGAAGGAAGAGTTCCAGGTGGCTCAATAGATGTGTTATTAGAGCCCAACAGTGACTGCAGTGGTGACCCCAGAATCAGCAATGTCTCCCAAGGATTTATGCCATTGTTACTGGAATGAAACAAACTGTGACTCCTCTCCCTGCAAAAATTCATATGTTGAAGCCTTAATGCCCAGGATCTCAGAATGTGACCATATTTGGAGATGGGATCTTGAGAGAGGTGATTAGAGGAACATAGATCACATGAGTGGGGCCCTATCCGAGAAAAAAAAAAAAAAAGTGAATTTTAATATAACAGAATTGACGACAAGAAGTGCAATTTAGGCTACTGCTAAAAGACATCACTAATGTCACGTGGTATTTCCTTAATTATTTAAATTTACAGAATCAACTTTAAAAGGTGGCATTTCAAATTTAAAGATATTATTTAAAATCAGTAATATTTCATGTATGAACCAAAATGTATGCTTTCAAGCAAAAGTGTTACACCTCAAAGTTCACACCGCTTCACTATTTTAAACACAGAGTTGAAGCACCAGACATTCTGTTTCCTTGTCCCAAGAATCATGAGTTTCTTTCAGATCTCCTGTTTACTCATGGGGGTTGGACACCTGCCTGGCCCTGAGTGACTGGTGCAATCCTGCAGCAGCAGACGCAGCTGTGAATTGGTGCCTGAATGGAATCCCCACACAGCTGTCTGTGGGGCATGGCACTGACTGAAGGAAGAGTTCCAGGTGGCTCAATAGATGTGTTATTAGAGCCCAACAGTGACTGCAGTGGTGACCCCAGAATCAGCAATGTCTCCCAAGGATTTATGCCATTGTTACTGGAATGAAACAAACTGTGACTCCTCTCCCTGCAAAAATTCATATGTTGAAGCCTTAATGCCCAGGATCTCAGAATGTGACCATATTTGGAGATGGGATCTTGAGAGAGGTGATTAGAGGAACATAGATCACATGAGTGGGGCCCTATCCAAGATGACTGGTGTCCCCATGAGGAGATTAGCATGCAGACTTGCACGGAGAAGGGGCCATGTGAGGACATAGGGAGAAGTGGCTACGTGAGGACACCCCGAGGAGAGGTCTCAGAGGGACCTCCCCTGCAGACACCTTGGTCTTGGACTCCCAGCTTCCAGAACCACAAGACAGGGCTCTCAGGGCTCTGTTGTTTGAGCCTCTGGTCTGTAGTGGTTCTCATGGCATCCTGAGCCAACCAGCACCGTAACATGAGTGGCGTATGGGCTCCTGCCTTGCTGCTCTCCAGCTCTTCCTCACTAAGGCAACACCATGAGTCTCACCTCTGACCACATACCACTTCTTCCCAGACACCTCCAAGGTTCCCCTGTGTCCTTGGGGAGGAGCCCCAGGTCCTGGTGGAAGGCCTGTCACCTCCACCTCCTCCCTGCTATGTCCACTCACCTGTTCCTGCAGACCCAGGTCTCTCCCTGCTCCTCAAACACTGGCCTCCCTGCCTCAGGTCCTTGTCCCCATGGATTCCTCTGCAGGCAGGCCGCTTCCACAGGTGTCCCCATGCCTGTCTCCCTCAGGTACTTCTTTACTCCAAAGCTGCCTCCTCACTGAGGCCTCAAGGAAGTCCACTCCACCTGGCATGTCCCGTCGGCCCTCCCTGCCATCCTGTTTGGCCACTGTCTCCTATCTCACATACTGCTCTGACCTTCATGTGGTCACCACAGAAACTCAGCACCTGAAATGGGCTGGGCAGAGTGGGGGTCAATAACTATTCCCTGTAGCATGAGGGATGTTGGACCTCACCCCACCCAGGACAGCAGGGAGTAGGCCTGACATGTCATTTCGACACCTGCCCCAGCCAGGCGCACGTGGGCTGACATCAACAGCCTGGCCTCTTCCCTGGTTCATGACCTTTCTCTGTAAGGCCTCCTCATGGGGACCACAACCCTCCTGGCAGGGGCCTGACTGCCTCAAGCCTAGATTGTGCTAAGTTGCCAGTGGCCTGGACAGGTCCCTGGAAGAGGGTGGGTACTTTCAAAGGACCATTTCAGACTTCTCAGAAAGGTCTGTGGAGTCAGACACTCCGGGTCCTTCTGCAGGGGAGGACAGGCAAGCTCTTTCCTTCTGAGTTTTTGTCTCTCATTGCTGGCCTAGGGGAGGACCGTACTGGCTGGACAGGTGCATCTGAGAGCTGGGGACAGCATGCAGCACCATCCTGTGGTGTGAGTTGAGCAGGTGAGGGGACAGCACCATCCACAGCAACAATGACAGCAGTCATGACAGCTGGACAGAGCAAACTGAATGGTCACCTCGGTCCAGGAGTCCTGCTCCCAGGGACTGGTGGACAGAGAGAGGTGTGGGCACCTGGCATGGCATCTGGCATGGCTTGCAAGGCCAGTGGCAGCTTTGGGGCTCTGAGGTCCCTGGTGACAGGGCAGCTTTCTGAGCACAGGGCCATTAGACTTGCATGCAGCACCACCAGGCACCCTAACGCAGGGAGGGAGAGTGAAGCCTCCTCCCCTGACCTCCCCAGGGCAGGGTCATTGTGCCCAAGGAGCAAGAAGCCTTCATTTTACTGGCAGTTTGTCTACACTAGACTGAGGGTCATCGTGGAAGCACATTTCCTGCAAGCTGCCAACTGTGTCTGAAATCTTATCCTGTAAGCATCTCCTTTCACTCATGTCAAGGCTGAGGAAAGGGAGAAGGCCAGAATTCCCTCAGCAGGCAAATTCCACTAGAAGTGAGGAGATTCTTGCTGGTGATGGAGTGCTCAGGTGAGCAGG